>NC_062973.1:27722484-28022484 GCF_023078275.1 Leguminivora glycinivorella | reverse complement strand
GCTAACTGTGCGTGTGCGACGAGATTCATTGAAACCGCAGTGTAATAAACCTTGTGTTTGTTGAAGCCACCGCGCGAGCTGCCACAGCGCAGGCACCACATAAAAGTGCTAGTTTCACAACTTTAATCCAGCTTTTTAACCAGTCTCTGTAAAAACAGCAAATTACGCGAAAAGTTGGAAAACCATAGCACTGGAACTAAAAACATTACACAAAGAGCGGAGTGCGAGTAAATTCAGGAGGTGCGGAGTCCCGGCCCCGGCTGAGATTAAAGCCGGTGCTGCTTTAATGAAACTACTATTTTCACGTAGTATTATATATATTTACTTACTACAACACGGTATATGTTCCCTCAGTAAAATTTATTGCAAAAGCATCAAATTATAATAGACGAAAAATTTATTACGTAAGCTCTAAAATATCCATCTTCTCCAAGGTTAGCTGGAAGAGATCCCTTATAGGGATAAGCTCGCCTTTGTATCTCTATTCCTACAAATTGTATATAAACTGTTGTACACAATAAAGTGATTACTACTACTACTAATATGGAAATAAGTAATTGTACTTACTGATCTTAATGTAACAAAAAAAAATAAAAAAAATGAACAAAGAAGATCCTTCATATACAAAAATGTAAACAGATAACATGAAGAGGGCAGGTCTCCGCTCTGGGTCACGGCACGGCGCGAGTGGCGGCGGCATATTCATGAGGGACTTCAAAAGGATTCCATTCTACATTTAAATCACATCTTGTAGGCTGGGAGATAGCTGTAACGGGATTTAGGTCACTTGGATTTACGACCTGAGGAAAATATGTGGAAGTACGCGCATAAAGAGTGTCTATTCAGTTATAAAAACCGGCCAAGTGCGAGTTGGACTCGCCCACCGAGGGTTCCGTACAAACTTTCAATGGTTAAAATAATCATACTACTTATACTCATATTCATTTATTCATATTTGTAACGCCATTTTACACGTCAAGATTTGATTTAAAAAAATAATATTTATACAGCAATAATACTTAGAGAATAAATAGACAGAAGATTGAAATTACAAAAAGTTAGGCAATATTCACATAAAAAATGCACAAAAATATTTTTCTAATTAGGTAATAAAAAAAATGTCATTAGTGTAGAACGGGTGCTCGACCAGCCAATTTTTTAAGCGATAGGTACTTAAAGTTCGACACACTAGGCGCTTCAACTACATATTGCGGCAATTTATTATAGACGGCAGGGTCCATCACATGTGTTAATTTGACCGTAAATTGGATTTCGCCAATTTACGGTCGATACCTACTAACTTTCCGGCATTTCGAATGTTGTACTTGGAACACATGTTATTAGTTTTGTCACAGAATATATTATGTACAAGTACGGAAGGCTCCTTTGATGTTCACAAAATGACGCCATTCTAAATTCTTACCTACATTAACAAACGGACCGCACGCGAGCAGCCAACATTGAATTTTTCCCTCACTAGCTCGGAAACACGTGTTTTGTCCTTCAATACCAGCGGGTAAAAACGCATTTTACCCACTAGTGAGTGGGTAAAGTAATTTGACCTTGAATAAATTCAAATGAACTGCTTTAAAATTGATAAAAGTAGCAAAATCTAGTAATAAAGATCATTTACCACCTGTGGAACTACTGGAAGCAGTGATAAACGCATTTCTTGCGTTGTAGTTTCCTCGCTACAGTGAGGGGAAAAGTTTTGTGTTACACTCGGGTGCAAATGTATTTTACTTCTCGTGTGTTAAAAAACTCGCAAGTTCAGGATTCTATAAATAACTCGCAAGTTCATGATTCTTCAAATAACTATTATACAAATAACTATTATTGCGCCGCGCGAAGGTCGTCGCCAATGAATGGGCCGCGAACTCGCGGCCGCTGACATGTACTTGTAGCGCGGCGATAGAATCGCGGAGTGAGCCGCCCCTGGTTTTGTATGCTGCCAAGTTCTCTCTTACATAAATGGCTACCTGCATGATAACTATTGCAGGCAGTGTAATGAGTGTAAAGCTAGGAACATACTACGCGGACGTCCGTCGTAAATCGACCGCGACCGCGACCGAACAGTGTGCACGGAACAAAACATCCAGCGAGCCAGATTTCGAACGGACGTCCATGCGCTCAAGGCCACGTCCACGTCCGTCGACCGATAGTTTGCACGGTTAAGTGTATATTCATTGTCCAGATCCCCGTCCGCGGTCGATTTACGACGGACGTCCGCGTAGTGTGTTCCTAGCTTAAGGATTCTTATTTTTTAAAGAGTTCTTTGGCCGGAGTGTCTACTGTCTACAGGTACCTGAGCAACGATCCTGACAGCTCGTTTCTGAAAGCGAAAGACTTCTGGAGCCACAGACTTTGCAACTCGACCTAAGGCAAAGCACGCACTGCCCCGACTACCACACGGTTTATCTACTTGCTGGTCCCAGTTTAAGCCCTGATCAATCTTTAAACCTAGGAAAGTAGTCGTGGATGCCTGTTCAAGTATTTTCCCATTAATTATGAACTATCAAAGGCGTGCGACCCGAAAGATTAAAATGCACAAAGTGTAATTAAAATGTTGGCAGCCTGTATCGCAACTGGAGGACCTACGGAAGTAATTAGGACAATAGATCCTTCCTCCTTCCTTCCTCCTCCTTCCTTCGGTCCTTTGAGTCGTCGGCACCCAGGCCCCTTCTAAGTACAGGTTTGTACAAGTTTCTAATGAGTCGACTCGGCAACGCACATGTGCCACTCCTTGAGTGGCAGGCGTCCATATGTAACAGTGACCGCTTTCCATCAGGCGGACCGTATGCATGTTTGCCACCTACGTGGTACAAAAAAAAATCTCGACGAATTCACCTTAAACATTAAAAACTAAATCAAAATCGATTGATTCGTGCGGGAGCTATGATGCCAGACAGACATGTCAAGCGTCAAACCTATTATTATTATAACACTCCGTCGTTTTTGCGTTGGTGGTTAAAAACAAGAAACCTCCTTCAAAACTATAATAAAACACAACTTTCTATGAAAATCGGTAGAGTGCGAGTCGGATTTCGACATTTCCATACAAAAAGGTCATGAGCGCCTGACGACATGTGATAGCAACGTACACTAGATTTGTACTTTAAAGATTTTGCGTATATTTTGGAAACTATAAGAGATAGAGCAAATAGACTTCAGATTTTGGTTGTCGGTGGCACAATTTTTTTGTTTTCGTATATATACACCATTTTTTGGACCTATTAGGGCAATATTATGGTCAGTGCAGTTCTAAACAGTCTTAAGCGTCTCTTTTTTAGTAGGAACTTAAGTCATTTTGGCAAATGATTAAAATTTTTAACAATTTCTAAACAGAAATGAATTTCTTTCTACCTGTCCGTGGCGCTCACAAAATTTCAAAACATTTAGTAAGTACTTGCAGCGGCAGTGAGTGAAAATCTCAATTTGAGTTTTTTTCTCTTAAGTCCGACTTACGCTTGACTGTAGATTTCTAATAGGTTTTCCTGTAGTCTACAGGTAGAGGGCTATCTCGTGTATTTTTTTGAAAATTTTACGCTAAGTAGTTTCGGAGATAAGGGGGGGGGGGGGGGAATGGTAATTTTTCTTAAATAACTTCTAAATTACCAAAATAAAAACTATAAAAAAATATATTTGAAATGCTTATAAAATGCTCTTTCATTTGATATGTATCACAATATAGTTCTAATAACTTTGATTTTTAATTTTCAATTTTACCCCCCAAAAGTGCCCCTTATGATTAAATTTCGTTTAATTTCATTTGATTATATTGCATGTCCGTCTTTGGGCCACAGGTTTACATACGTGTGCCAAATTTCAAGTAAATCGGTCCAGTAGTTTCGGAGAAATCGGCTGTGACAGAGGGACAGACAGACACGCGAGTGATCCTATAAGGGTTCCGTTTTTCCTCTTTGAGGTACGGAACCCTAAAAAGTACACACCGGATAAGTGCGTTTTCACATTATCCTATCCGATATCGGATGTCGGACCGAGATCCCATACATTACAGCCGCCATCTTGGATTTTTTCCATTGAAGTCCTTCCGACATCCGATATCGGATCGGATAATGTGAAAATGGACTAAGTGCCAAGCTAGCATAGGTTGCGTCGCGGTGGTAACGCGACATATTAATCTTCTCATTCCAATTATTTTTATATCGAATGTGAATGTTTCCTCGTGACGGACTCTTAGCCTATTATAGCTCTCAGTCTTGCAGCGTTAAGTGCCAATAACTCATATATGTACTATCAACTGCAAAAGTGCCTGGCGAATTTATCAATGAATTCATTCATCATTTCTCCATGCAATTTTGCAGCTCACTGTACATAAGTATCGGAGTACGTAGCCAAATGCACAAACGCTGAAGATAATATCTGTTTAGTAGCTATCTATCTCTATCGCTCTTACGTATTGGCACGACAGAGAAACTGCATTTGTGTCAGCGTCTGGCGTCGACGATTGCCATTCGGCTACGCCGGCAGATGTGTCTATGTATAGTCTTGTAGCGAGCTCCCGACCTACCATGTCCGCTTTT
The DNA here is from genome assembly GCF_023078275.1 of Leguminivora glycinivorella. Classification (NCBI taxonomy): domain Eukaryota; kingdom Metazoa; phylum Arthropoda; class Insecta; order Lepidoptera; family Tortricidae; genus Leguminivora; species Leguminivora glycinivorella. Next base: position 28,017,940 of record NC_062973.1, on the reverse strand, counting down.
CATATGACGTCATGTCGCGTCGCGGCGATAACGCGACACGCGACACGTTAACCCTCCACTGCCAATTATTCTCGCGATTCCAATCGGCGATTGTTACACAAGCGTAGTTCGGATGTTGCTAGTTAGTTGTGAATGTGGAGGTGGTTGACACTAGTGTGCTTTTCTGTGAATGATTTGAACGAATATCACAACTTAACGAATAAGTGGCGATTATTTCGCGAAGTCTACTAGACTAAATAACAAACATGTTAATTATTTTTGTAATTTAACCGCTTAATATCCAAAACGACCCCCGTCGGTTTGTCAAATGGGATAAATTTGCTCAATTACTAATTTTTACGAAAAATAGTGGCCACCATGGTTTGTTGTTTACAAAATTATGTTCTTTGCGAGCATAATTTAAGACATACTTAAGGTTTTCTACCTCTCAACTTTGAGATGTCCCTCGTTAAAAAAAATCTAAATATTATTAGATATTTACAGACTCGAAAGTTTTGAAATCCATGCTCAAGCCAGCCTGACGCTCACTGCGCGGTGATTAACCATTCCGTGCCGCCGGAGACGGGAGTTGTCAGAACGTACAACAAACTCACTGGTTCTTGTTTACCTTCGCTTCAACCCCTCACTGACAGAGGATTGTTAAATTTACTCTCAACGATGAATTTATAACCCTGTGGCGCATCACTACTACATCTAAAATATTCTGAAATGTGACATCTCTAGTATCAAGACGATTTCCGGCGACAGCGAGTACCACACTCTGCTTTCAAAGTATTCGCAACTTACCAAACCGTCTGGAATTACACGTCAAGTGAAGCATAATACTGTTCATTTCATTCGTACCTCACCAGGGCCTCCAGTATTTGCCAGGCCACGCCGCCTAGCTCCTGATAGACTGAAGGTGGCTAAGGAGCAGTTTGCAGAGATGTTGCGGGATGGCACCGCTCGCCCTTCCGATTCACCATGGGCTTCTGCACTCCACCTCGCCCCAAAGAAGGACGGCTGGAGACCTTGTGGGGATTACCGCGCGCTCAATGCGCGAACGATCCCGGACAGGTACCCTATAAGGCATATCGAAGATTACGCTCATAGCCTGGCAGGCTGCAGTATTTTCTCCAAAATTGACTTGGTTAAAGCTTATAATCAGATTCCGGTTTTTCACGAGGATATTGCCAAGACTGCCATAACTACGCCGTTCGGACTATTTGAATTTCCTTTCATGTTTTTTGGCCTCAGGAATGCTGGGCAAACCTTCCAGCGTTTCCTCGACGAGGTTCTCCGTGACTTGGATTTCTGTTTTTCTTACATAGATGACATTTTGATATATTCCAGAAGTCACAGCGAGCACTTAGAGCACCTCGAGCAAGTTTTCAAACGCCTGGCGGAATACGGCCTGCTTATCAACGAGAGGAAGTGCGCGTTCGGTCAACGCGAGGTAACATTCCTGGGTTTTCACATATCGGAGCAAGGCACGCGTCCTTTGGATACCAAGATCGAAGTTATCCGAGATTTCCCTCCTCCGAAGACTGTAAGCGGCCTACGCAGATTCCTAGGCATTTTAAACTTTTATAGGCGTTTCATTCCGCACGCTGCTGAAGAACAAGCACGGCTGCATGACCTGCTGGCCGGTCCTAAGGTGAAAGGATCACATCCCATCAGTTGGACTCCTGAGCTTCTCGAAGTCTTCGCCAACTGCAAAGCAAGTATTATTAGATGTACCCTTCTCGCTCACCCTGTAATGAATGCACCGCTGGCTCTCGTCTGTGACGCTTCGAACTCAGCCTTGGGTTCGGTACTTCAGCAACTTGTGGACGAGGAATGGCAGCCCCTCGCATTTTTCTCAAAGAAAATGAACAAGGCTCAGTCCCGATACAGCGCTTACGACAGGGAACTACTAGCAGTGTACGAAAGCGTCAAACACTTCAGGTTCATGGTTGAAGGCAGACATTTTGTGATCTACACCGACCATAAACCAATCACATACGCTTTCCAGCAGAAGGACCGCCACTGTTCACCTCGTCAGTTAAACCAGCTCGATTTCATCTCGCAATTCACCACCGATATCAGACACATATTTGGTAAGGATAACATTACAGCAGATGCCCTTTCTCGTATCGAAGCCATTTCGAAACCACCAGACGTGGAGACCCTGGCTCGCTTGCAGAAAGCAGATCCGGAGATGCGAGAACTGATGAGCTCGAACAACACCTCCATTGTCCTTCGGGAAGTTCCAGTACCAGGGACCCTCATCACGTTAGTCTGTGACGTCTCGCAGCCCAGACCTCGTCCTTTCGTGCCACAGGAACTTCGACGTCAGATTTTCGACTCTATTCATTGCCTTAGTCATCCAGGTGTGAGGCCTACAACCAAGCTGGTCACGGAAAGGTATATCTGGCCCAACGCACGGAAGGATTGCCGTGCCTGGACCCAAGCCTGCATCGCGTGCCAAACGTCGAAAGTACAGCGTCACACTTCTTCGCCACTCAGCCACTTCGCGCTTCCTGGCGAGAGATTTAGTCACGTGCACATCGACCTAATAGGACCTCTTCCACCTTCTAACGACTACAGATACTGTTTCACAGCAGTGGACAGGTTCACACGCTGGCCCGAAGTGCTGCCTCTTCACAACATCACCGCCGAGTCAGTGGCAAGGGCACTGTGTGAGACATGGGTTTCGAGATTTGGTTGCCCTCAGGTAGTAACAACTGATCAAGGACGCCAGTTTAACTCCGAACTTTTCCAGGCGTTGACGCGCCTCTGCGGCGTACATCTGCGCCATACAACGGCGTATCATCCGGCGGCTAACGGGATGGTCGAGCGCCTCCATCGGAGCTTGAAGACCGCCATCATGGCGCACGACGCGGAGAGCTGAACCGACGTGCTCCCCGTCGTGCTGCTGGGGCTACGGACGGCCTGGAAGGAGGACCTGCGGTGCTCGGCTGCAGAAATGGTTTATGGTGAGCCTCTACGGATCCCGGGTGAGTTTTTCACTTCTAACACACACCCTCATGACATGTTGCAGCCATCTGACTTCGTGTCACGGCTTAGAGAGCACATCGCTCACCTTAAACCGCAGCCAGCATCCCATCATACACCAAAGCCCGTTTTCGTTCATGACGACCTCAAAACAGCAGCATATGTTTTCCTTCGCAAGGACGCCCTCCGCCGTTCCTTGGTAAAACCATATACTGGACCACACAAAGTACTGTCAAGAACCGAAAAAACTATTACGGTTGAGTCTAGTAGAGGGCCTTTGACAGTCTCTATAGACAGGGTGAAGCCAGCTTACACATTAGCCGAGCGAGACGCTCGCCTACAAGTTAATGTCCCATCTTCAGAAGCTAAACAGGAAGACAACGTCAAGAAAACACGTTCTGGTCGCATTGTCAGATTTCCTAATTTGTTTTCCCCAGATGGACCTTAACTCTCCCAGGGGGGTGATGTGGCGCATCACTACTACGACGCGCACATCACTAGTCGGATCTGCGCGCGCATGCGCGCTCCTGCTCCGCTGGGCCGCCAGACGCAGCCTCCGTGAGCAACAGACCGCTACCAGCTGCCTACCGAGCCACACCTTCCCGTCTCTCCGCCCGAGTCTTGTTTATCCGTTGCTATGACGATTTTCTTGTAAAACAATATAATTAATATATCTAAAATATTCTGTTTAAGTGGAGTTCGCATTTGATTTATCATCCGTATAGGAACACCACAACCCTATTAAGGGCCACTTGCATCAACGCGAGGGTTAACCCACCATTTTGTATGGAATTTGACAGATGGCAACCCGCTAACCCTGAGTTAAGTGGTTGGTGCAAGTGGGCCTTATTAAACTAATACGTTCAGCGATAGATAATTAAAATTCAAAAATTACATCAGTTCACGTTCAAAAGTAAAACCTCCCAATCAGTCTTCGATAACATAACACGTTAAGTAACACAGATGAACACACAATATGTAAGACACCTTTGTTATTATTTTCATCAGTTGCGAGTCATAGCGATGAGCTGGAGCGAGGCCAAGGCAGTTGCCGAAGACAGAAATATGTAGAAGGATCTTTCATCCCGGAGGTGCATGAGATCTCCGCAAGTTAGGACCAACAACACAAACCCCGAAATCTCGTAATCACAGTCTCAACGTATGTATGAGGCAGCAGTTAAATTGTAACCCTCCGTGTTGAACCCAATGACATTAGGAAGTTGTCTGCCGCTCTCCCGCGAACAAACGAACGAGGCAAACTTCCATGTTGCGATACTTGCATTGTACGGAGTTACCCAACTAAAGCTACAGGGGCTGCTCCAGACAGACAGACGTATACTTGTGTCATGATTTGACTTATCAGTTACCAAAATTGTGATGTTCGGATATCAACTGCAGTAAAATTAGGTCTACCTACTTTTGGTAGCTCTAGTTACCAGCTGTTACCTTTATTTTACTTTACTAATAGAGTTTTTTGAAAATTTTGAAGCAATGCAAGCAAGCAAGCAAAGCCAACGCCGTATCAGTCATTTGCCGAGTTTTTCAATAGGTATACAATTTTGTACTGTTTTTACATAAGTATATTGCATTAGTTTAAATATGTTTGATAGTCAGTGCAGCTTGATAACCGCACGAGACAATTTTGTATGTACACCTGCATAGTGGGTAAAATATAGAATAGCGCTGACATTAATAATAATAATAATAATCTATTATCACTGACAGGACTATTGTAGCCAATAAACCTGACATTGTGATAATAGATCGACTGCAACGCCGGGCAGTGCTCGTTGACATCACCATCCCCCATGATGAGAATCTCGTGAAAGCCGAGAAGGACAAGTCCAGTAAGTACCTAGACTTGGCTCACGAGATAACCGCCATGTGGGATGTTGAATCAACGATCATTGTTCCGATAGTCGTTTCAGCGAACGGTCTCATAGCGAAGAGTCTCGACCAACATCTTAAGAGACTCTCGCTAGGTGGCTGGATCAAGAGCCAGATGCAGAAGGCGGTGATCTTGGACACAGCACGGATAGTTCGACGGTTCCTCTCTCTGCAGCCCTAACCACCGGCAGCTTGGGCCCTGCCCCGCTGCTGGCGGCACCCTAGGTTAGGTTTTTTATAATGTGTTTATATGTGTTTTATATTGTTTTGTATGTTTTTGTATTTTACTTTTATATTCATATTATAAACAGCCTAGCCTAAGAAAGAAAATAAATAAAGAGTATAATAATAATAATAATAACGGCCGGAGTGAACACTGAGCAGGGACCGCAGGACTCTCACCTCTGGCTTGCCTTAACCGGCCGTCCAGAGTGGGGTGCCAGAGCTATATGCTTGCAGGGTGGAAGTGAAATATGCATAAGACGCGAGTTGGCACAGTGGCTGTTTCGTACAGACTGGGTAGAAAGCGGCGCACACCTCTCCACACCCTGAGCCGCTCACGCTATGTTGTGCCCTTGTCGCTCCGTGCGAGCGGCCGTTTTCGGGGACCCATATAGTGAGTTGGCGAGTCACCACCTGCCTATTTTGTCATGTTTTGTAACATATGAGCAAGGCAGGTGCCATAGTTTTTCCGATAGCACCGGTTACCAATCCACTAGCAACTCAACCTAATAGCCCGGTTTCTTTGTGTACATTTTCTTACAATAGTTCTACACTAACCGGGGCTTGTCCTTGGGTGCATTACTATAGTGCGGACAGGGATAATCGCCGGTTAGTGTCACATTACATTTAGATTAAACTGTTCTAAAGGGCCTCTGCGCTGTTGGCTTCGGCCCCACGTATGCCTTACAAAAGTCCGGGACCCCATGGTCCCGAGATATGTAAAGAACAAACATAATAATAATAAAATACTTTATTGCACACTACAGAAGAAAAAGAAACATAATTCAGAACAGATACAACGTGGTAGGTAACAACAGGCGGTCTTATCGCTAAAACAGCGGTCTCTTACAGACAACCTTCAGATAGTCGTGTGGCGATCGGAATAAAATTTACGGGTGGTGCAAAAAAGAATAACAGAAGGCTAGTACCTAAATGTACAATATAATAAAATACATATACTACAAATATAAAAACTATGATAGACTACATATACTAATAAATACAACAATATATGAGATATAACAATGGAGACCATTTCAACGACATGAAATTTCTTGGAAAACAGAAAGTTTATGAAGTAGTCAAATAATGATCCTTCAACATTTTTTTAAAAATGGGTAATGAAGTTGCACGTCTAATATTAATGGGCAGATTATTCCACAGTCGAACCGCACGAAAACTGAAAGAGTTGTTGTAGAATTTTGAAGTGGAAGGAGGTGGGACAAGCAGCAGATTTTGCGCACATCTAAGGGAAGAAAGAAACTTAAATCGGGATTTGAGATAACAAGGAGTATTAGGGTGAAACAAGGTGGCATACAAGAGAGAAAGAATATGAGTATTGCGTCGGAGACGAATAGGTAACCACTTGAGCTGTGCTCGAAAACTAGAAATGTGGTCAAATTTGCGCAACCCAAATATAAATCGAATGCAAACGTTTTGGAGCCGTTCAAGTTTGTTCAACTGCTCTTCGGTGATATCTACATAGCAAGTGTCAGCGTAGTCCAAGATGGGCAGAAGGAGAGACTGGGCAAGCGCAATTTTAGTAGTCAAAGGCAGAAAGTTACGGACTCGGCGTAAAGAACCAACAGTAGCAAAAATCCTTCTGCTCACCTCGCTGATCTGCGGAATCCAGGATAGAGTACGATCAATAATTACGCCTAAATTTTTAACATGATTTGAAAGACATTAATGTATTTATCACCTTTTCTGTAACCTATATTTAACAAAATATAGAATTGATTGATTGATTGCTGAGTTGGGCCCCAACAAATCTCTGCTGATGAATAGTTTTAGGATAAATAGACCCTACACACAAATGAATAATTCAACATGCTTGGCATGGTACACAATATACGCCTTTGAACGCTTGCAACTCACGAACCCTTATCTCGACACCCTTATTTTAATTAAGTATTAATTATTGGTAGTGAGATTAACAAATGTCTCGCTAAGCTTCGGTAACAAACAGCTGAGGTATTATGTAAGGACTGCGCTTATCACGCGAGATGATAACCTAATGCAGCCAAGGTGCATAATTATTAAACTTTAGTTCGCGGAGCTCAAGCACATTAGCGCTTTGTGCAGGTGCGGGCGGGGGCGGGTGCGGGTAACTCGCTTACTGCTGGGTTAGCAGGTGAGTGTAATTACATTAACTTGGGAACCAGTGTGTTTATCTTATCCTTCTGATTTCCATACGATTGAACACAAACTTTGGATGCAATTTTAGTGGCTGTGCATAAATGGACTAAGTAGGTACATATAGAGTGGACGAAATAAAGTGAGCCGATTTTGTTCTTATACATATTATTTATGTCGTAAACTTTAGGTACTCGTCTTGCAGAGCTTCCTTAACGTAAACTTATTTTTGTTTGTTGTTTGTAGGTACTAATGTTGATGTAGGTAATCTAAGCCAACGACTGTGATGAATGATAAGGAAATTGGCTCCATTCTTCTTGAAATGTTCATATACAAGTACGAGTAATTTCAAATAGGACGCTTACATTAAATGATCCGTTTATGAAAATGACGATGATGCAGACCAAATTTTCAATCATCTGTTTATGTACCTAGATATCTTCTTCTTCGTCGGATCTTGTATGCTTAGCTTACGGCTAACCCCTAAGAACAAACGAAATTTTGGAATACCATACGCAGGAAAGTCGAAACAGCTTATTGTATGTACTTTTATTTACAAACAACCGGCCCTAAGTGCTCGTTGCACCCGTCGAGTGCAGGCGTCATGTTTTATTCCGGCCTACGAGAGACGGACGCAGGATGCGCACATCGACTCCATCCAACAGCACCATCGGGTGTTTACACATTCATTCCGAGCACTTTTCGCTTGCGCCAATAAGTTTGTAGGTGATGCGCGTGAAGTCAACATGAGATCAACTTGCACAATTGGAATGCCGCCCACGGTTGTTGTAGGGGAAATCGAGCTGAGATCAAAGGATGTGGTGGGAGCAGGAACACGGCCAATAACGCGAACAGTGGTTGTAGCTGCTGTACGAAGCGCTAGGTATATCACCGTTTACTCTGGCCACAGGGAAGCGGAGTGACAAATACAACATTTCATTGTTAGTGCATTCACAGCCCAAAAATTTAAACCCAAAGCAGAAATTTAAAAGGCAAAATATAGCTGTTTTTTATGCTTTTTGATACTGTACATCGTTCCGGATTGATATTTATGTATCCAAAAGCATGAAGCTAAAGAAGGAAAATTTAGAGTTGTTGATATTTATTGACGTGTGATAAAAAACTTGATAAAATATTTATGTGTATGTTCAATACTTTATCATATATTGATTTAGACTAACACGATTTGCACTCATAATTTTAGAACAAAACGGGACTTAATCGCGTAAACACTTACATTTATATTTGGCCCGACGTTTCGAACATCACATTATGTTCGTGGTCACGGGTAGACTGGCGAGGAATTGCATCAACATCTTCTAGCCGCGCGAGTTTCTCGAACTACCCGCACTTGTTCTTGATTACTCACTTTTGCGCTAGGGTTGTCACTTTGCCTACACACAACACTCACGACATCAGCCGGTGTGTCCCTCGGTGTTTTTTCACGCTTACATTTGCTAATCACTTTATCATACTTGTATGGTTTCTGTGGTCCGTAATAATGTTAGTACTCGTATGAGCACTGATTTACATCACAATATAACTGCGCGGAAGAGCCAAGTGAGGTCAACATGTGCAAAAGGATTGTGCGGGATTTTATTGTTATTCTCTTTACGAATTTTTATATGAGCTATTAACAATGGCTGCCCAAAACATGCTCGAATAAATGAGGCACACGCAGACTGGTGAAAAATAATATCCAAAGTAATAAAGAGTTCTCGAAAACCGTATAAGAATCAAATTTAATTTTATTTTCCATTATTTTTCGTCTGTTTTGGATAATACTTTTTAACTAGTTTGAAGAACTTATTATTCTTCGTGGAATATAATAATGTAATACATTTTGGAGCTTTAAAAGTGTTACATTTTCCGTTAAGTTAAAAAATAAACGTACATTTTGTAAAATAATAATGAACTCATAATCAGTTATTTAAATATATAAGTACTTACATAATAAGTACGAGTAGGTACGCCTGTTAGCTTAGTAGGTTAACTACTAATTACTTATTAGATACGTATACCTAATTAAATAACTGACTAATAAACGTCGCAAAGCAAGCAATTCTTTTTTCTCTTAAATCATAAAAAGTCGTCATTGAACTCCGTCGGTGCACGTAAACCTATCGCATATCTGCCACAGTGATAGCCGGTTAAAAAATAGAAGCTAAATGTATGCGACTAGCGAGTGACCTATTTCGCAGGCTTTCAAAAATATGAATATCGCTAACAATTTGGAGGCTCTGCCGCTGCCGCCGCCGCCGCCGCCGCCGCTGCGAGCAGCACAAAGGCTGTTGTGATTGATGCACGGACGAAACCTGACACAACTACCTCTCTCCTCGTTAACTATAGTGTTAGGTGCGTTGTATGGCTATTTGAAACCTTACTATTGATGTATATGGCAACTACCAGACTTAAGACGTAATATCGTAACCTTGTCCTAATAAGAAGAGTTACGATTCTATGTAAGTATTTTTTTAAATCACTACAAGTAGGTATGTGACTGATCTAATCGCGTAAGAAAGAAAGAAAGAGTTATGTAGTATGTCATGTCAGGATCGTAGCAAATGAAAATCCGTGGTCTGTGCTCACCGAAACGGGAATAAACGGACTATATGCATACTATGTACATAAGTATGTGTTATATCTGAATGTGAACCAGTATGAATCCACGTAAACCATAATTATACCTACTGGAGCTCCAGGATTATCATTCAATGTTTTACAACTGGCAAATAGACTAATGAGTAGGGTTAGGATTCTGGTGGCATTTTTAGCACAAGTAATGCAGTAGAGTAGCCATTGTATATTTTTTATTTGAATAAATGAATAACTAAATGTGAATCCATATTATGTAGATTTTATAATACTATGTCATTTTAAAATAGCAGACAGCGTTCAGTTCTAGATTCAGTTCCTTGCTTAGTTCGAACTAGGTTTAAAATACTATATTTCTACCTTCAAAGCAGATTATGAACATGGAAAAGGTTGCTATTTCGCAAGTTGGTTTTTGTCACATTATGTCCCAAGATACTTGGAAATGTCTTGCTAAAATTTTAACAATATATCACGTTTTTATTAAATTTTTATGATTCATTTAACTTGTATGAAACCAACAAATTTTATTATATATTATTGGTTTATGAATCATTTATTCATTCATTTATTCAATCTAAAAATATGTAAAAACGACTCCATTGCTCTTTGTTCACCTCAATGCCACCATATATCCCAACTCTTCTAATGAGTAAGCCAGGCGCTCACTAAAATAACTTTTCATATTTGCTTCACCGAACTGGAATTCAAAACACTTTAGATCTATTTACTCGTACCTGTGGCAAATTAATAACTATACGTTTCAGCTTCTCATATAATATTTGTCTACGTTGACAGAAGGCATGTTCCGAAATAGTCTTATAAACTGAGTCGCTTAAATTCTGACCCACGCATAGCCATCATGTGTCATCGGAAATGTTTCTGATTTTGTACTTTATTGTAAGGAAGAACGATTGGTAATAGGGTTAGTTTCTGAATGTGACATACGCCTGTGCTTGGTGGGTGAGGCAGGGAGTTCACATTTGTATGCGGCGGTATGCGGCGCTCGTGTGTTGAGGGATGGCATTTATATTGCGGCACCTGCCCGATATTCCTACTGTCTAAATGTTTAAGGAAGCATCGGATGTGTGCACCACCAGTGTAGCAAGGACCTCGATATTGAATTGAATATTAATCTAGGTATTAGACCCCATAAGTAGCAGAACAAGAAATTCTAGGAAAATAGAATGGTATGGGATATAATTTGTTTCCATTATTTCAGGAAAAAGTTATAAGATACCTACCTAGCCTTAATTGGTTATTACTGGAATGAACTGGGGAACAAAGAAGCGGCTTACTTGCTGGAATATGGTAATCAATATGATCCCTAGTGAAGTACTTTTTTATACATAAGTTAAGTATTTAAATACATACATGCATGAGCTAATTATTGATGTAGTGTAAAGTGCACGGAAAAGACTAAACATAAGCCTAGTGTGCCCGGGCCGGGCCACCGGGCCAAAGTAACAAAGATATCCTACAAGTGTTAATCTTGCCCCTGTGTTTCTCGTACCTTACATCAAACCTTACTACAAGGTGACCGAAGAGCTGGCGACTTCCTCGCACAACGTATCAGCATTGCGATACAGTGAGGAAATGTCGCCACTATCCTTGGTACAATGCCTCAAGGGCCTATTTTAGACATTAGCTAGCTTTTAAGTTTAGTCTTAGTTTCTTATATAATTATGTAAATATGTTCATGTAAATAAAGAGATAATAATAATCTTCCTACTACAATTATATTTATTTGAACGTCACTGTTCTATTTTTTCTATAATTACCGCTTAGGTAATTGATATTTATAACACGTTAAAAGGGATTATGGTATAAAAAAGCGTATTATTAAGAACACTCTGTGGTATACAATTTAGCTTAATAGTGTATAAATTTGGCGTACAACCTACGGTCAGAACTAAATTATATTTTGGTGCAGCTATCGTGTTTCGTGATTGTTATCGAGTCCCGTAACGCCCGCATTTGGCGAATCAGCGTGCTCATGTGAAAAAAGGTTATTATGTTATAATGCGCCGCGAAAATTGCATTTTCCGCGAGTTGGCGTGCGGCGCGGCGGGCAGCCGGGGTAATCCGTCGCCCGGGCTGTGGGCTGTTTCACCACGTTATATTGACACCTGACACTCACAATTCTGTTGATAATTAGCGTTGTTATTGTTACTCAGCGTCACTATTCCCTTGTTGGACAGGCAAAGAACGGCGAAGTGCAACTGTTGTGAAATAGGCCATTGTAGTGTGAGACTTGGACTTAGAAACCACCTCTCTCAGCTCAGGAGTCTTGTAATAGGTAAATAAATATCAGTCATGTAATAGGTAAATAAATATCAGTAAAAACAAATTCTAAATACGTGTTTGAAATTGTTTCGATACTAGAGTAGAAATACAACGCACAGTTTTAACTTAATCGTTAAGGGGAAGAAAGAAACATTTTTAGGGTTCCGTACCTCAAAAGGAAAAAACGGAACCCTTATAGGATCACTTTGTTGTCCGTCTGTCCGTCCGTCCGTCCGTCTGTCAAGACCCTTTTTCTCAGGAACGCGTGGAGGTATGAAGCTGAAATTTATATCAATTACTCAGGTCTACTGTCCCTTGAAGCTGTAAAAAATCAAACTTCTAAGCCAACGCAATCAAAAGATACAGCCGTTTATGCCGCAAATTTTCGACACTTGCAAGGGAATCAAAACCTACAGGGTGCTTCCCGTGAACTCAGAATCTTGAAATTTGGTACGAAGCAACGTCTTATAGCATAGATAAAGGAAAAATTACGAAAACCATAAATTTTTAATTTTGTACGGAACCCTCGGTGCGCGAGTCCGACTCGCACTTGGCCGGTTTTTTTTTTAAATTATAAACTGGCCAGTGACCTTAGTCGAACCTGATGGAAAGTGTCGACAACGACGAAGTAACATTATTATTAAAAGTTGAAAAAACAGGATTAAGAGCTTCCTTTCAACTTGTAGTATATAAGGTCTGGTAGTATATAGTCATTTTAAAAAGGATAATTATTCTTTCTTTTTCTCTATACAATATGTTATTATATTGTTTATTTACGTTTAGATACATTTAGGTTTACTAGTTATTAGGTCGTTTAATATAGGTAACTAAAGATAGTTTATTTTTCAAATAAAGTATTCTAATATGTTAATTGACATCTTCAAGAACAAATGTTTAGTATAATCTTATACTTTTAAACGAGCAATTCTTGTATATTTATTTATTTATTTATTTATTTATATATACCGACGATCTCGGAAACCGCTCTAACGAATTCGCTGAAATTTGTTATGTGAGGGTTTTCGGGGGTAAAAAATCGATCTAGCGTAGCCTTAGATCCCGGAAAACGCGAATTTTCGAGTTTTCAGGAGTTTTTCTTTCGAGTTAGTAAACGTAAAATATGGTCGTTAATTTCGCCGCGCGCGCATCGATTCCGCTTAGCTCAGTCGTACGAGGTCGGTCTAATGTACGCAGATAGATCGTAGGTGTCAGGGTTTCGAATCCCGGCCAGAAATTAAGTTTTTGTTTCTTGTCTTTTTTTTTGTTTTTGTATTTATAAGAGTTTTTTTTTATCTAAAGACGTGATATATTAAAATAGGTCGCCCAGATATTATATAATATTCGGGTTGGCGAGTGTACCGTGTGACAGGGCGCAGCCCGGGGCCCGCCGAGTGCTAGTATATTTCTGCATTCTTATGCTTGTTCCTGCGAGTTTTCTGCAACTCGCACAGAGTACACTTTACTTCTGTTTATAATACCTACCTATTTCCTTCAAGACTTGCAACTGTATGCCGATTCTGTAATCCGTCTTGTTTTGGTTTCGATTAGTTTTGATACGATATTTAGACGTAATAAGGAAATTCACACTACTTTTAACCTCCGACACAAAAACGACGGGGAGTTTGACGTGTCTGTCTGTTTGTCTCTCTGACTGTTTGTGTGTGTATGTGTCTGTCTGTGGCATCGTAGCTCCCGAACGGACGATACTTTATAATTTAGATTAAGTTTTTTTTTGTTTTAAAGCTGAATTAGTCGGGAGTGTTCTTAGCTATGTTTCATGAAAATCGGTCCACTATGTCGGGGATTTTTCAAAATTAAATTTTTGTGATTAGGTTATGTTAGTAGTAATGTCGTGTTCCAATACTGCTGATGCAGTCTGAATCTAAAAATTGCATTAATGCCGATTGACCACTGTCAAGGTTGAACTCGTGTCCAAATAAAACCGAAAACCGTATTTAATTGTCAAAGTAAAACCGGCCGCCTGTTCACTTGCTTTAAAGTTTACAGTCTTGGACTAGCATCAAGGAACGCTTTGCTTAATAACTTCTGTTTTCTAGCTTGTTTTGTATTATACGGCGAATACCCTTCATGCTGAAATTTCTATAACATTAAATGTGGACTCAATTGAAACGGCTCAAGTTTGGTATCAAAAAATAACTATATTTTTCATGTAAAAAATTAAAAAAGTTTTTATAAAAGTCTTCATTAATTTTATTCTTGCCGATTGAAATTATGGAGGCTAACAAATTCAATTTCGTTAAATAACGTTTTACCGATCCGATAATGATCGGCAATATAAATAGAATGCTAAAGGACTGTTCGGACGTTGAAAATCCTAACTTGATTTGCGGCTCGATCAAAACAACCAGTAGTTTACTTCAGGACAACAACAACAACAGGACAGGAAAGTTTCAATTCGATGTTTCCTAAATACTTAAATCAAGTTGAGATTCGTAATTTCAGACGGTGCGCGTTGCTTGCAGTATTAACATCCGCTGTTCCAGTAATTTTCTGCGCTACGAGTTCGTAGCACGCTACGGCGGCGTAGCACGGGCGCCGTAGCGAGGTACGAAATATTGTGAGAATTATCTAGAAGGGGTCGCGCCTCGGCGCGCCTTATTACCAGGCCCCGTAGCCGAATGGCATTTCTGCCTCGCCAAACGCCGCAGAAATGTAGTCTGGCTCTCTCGCGCCAATATGCAAGAGCGATAGAGATAGATAGCTACGAAAGAGATATTGTCGTGAGAGTTTGTGCATTCGGCTACGCACACTGATTCGCCACGCCAACCGCCGCCTTATGACAGCGGCATAACGACCGTCTTTTACCCGTCTTATCGCGCAATATATGCCCCAAAACAAAGTACGCAATTCTCATTATGGAAATTAAAAGAGAATGAGGTTGTCAGAGTAAATGATAATGTAGGCTCCGGGGATGTTTCAGAACGATGCCACCTTCCTCTCATGAAGGGCGGGATGTATGTCGATATAAGCCAAATTTATGTAAATTTCTTTGCCTTTGAGGAAAAGATTCTATTAACACTCACAGCAAAATTGTTTTTCTATTAGGAGACACATACTTAATACTTATCTATATGTCATTAGAATTTTGCATTTGGTTATAAATAACTGCCACATGAATGCAAAAAATTTAAAAAAAAATTATAAACTGATCTGTTGGTCGGTGTAGTAGCAGCTAACAATTGTGTTGCAGTTAGTCAAACATGTATTTGGTGAGGCGAGTGAATTCGCGTGGAATATAAATTGTTTGTAAACACGCGGATAACAATGTGTATAAAATATTTATTTGTAGCCAACGAGAAGAACGGTTTTGCGAACTAAGTAAAAACAACTTGATCTTGATTTGACATATGGGCCAAATTACTATTTTGTCGTCGTTTTCTTTAAAGATATGGATACAATTTGACGAATGGATATTATTGTTCCAAAATATGGCATTTTCGCAATTCTACTTTGAAATTTTTAAAATCTCACCCAGAGTGAGGACTTTTTTTCGAACTATTTAAAATATTAACCAATTTACTGTGATTACAATTGGATTACTACTATAGAACAGACTATATCGCGTATATAAATTTACATATTTTGTCGATATTTTGAGCCCTCTACATTCTTTACAGCATTTGTGGTCAATAAGTAATATATACTATTTAATGAAATAAAACGAAAACTAAATTCTGACCGTGTAGGTATCTCACTAGTAGGTATACATAAACGAGTGACGTCAGAGGAATATCAAATCAAGTTCACAACAAAACATTTCGAATGCCGCTTCTTGTTATACTTCTGTTGACACTTTTCTGTAACTTCCATTTTATCCTAGAATATAATACTTTTATATAGAATACAAGAGGCTGATGTTCTCCAGGTTATTTGTCTAGGTCTGTTTTTGTAAAAATGAAACAGCAACATATGTAAATTCACTCGAGAATTTCTAAAAGATGTAGGCAGAGCACATGAAACTGCTCACGTTTCAGTGCCATTCTCAGCAATTATTAGAAGGAAACCGAAATTGTGATATTGCAGCTCAGATACAGGATGCTAGTCCATCACTCACACCACAATCTAATCCAAATCTACGTCGACTTCCACGACACTTACGGGAGGAAACGGGGGTGGTGCAATAAACCCGTCTACACAAACTACACGTCATAAAAACAGAAAGAGATGTACATAGTAGCCCAAAAATACATGAATAAGTATATTCGAATATAACGCCAGTAAATTGTGCAGTATCACAGCCTTCATCTAATGAAGGCTAATTTAAACCAAAGTGTAGAACATCGGCGTATAACTCCGACGGTTAAATATTAACAAAGTTATATGCTTTGGCGAAAGTTTTAAGTGCAGTTTGTCCCTCGTAATTTGACACGAATTTGAATAGGTTATATTTAGGTATGTGGAATAAAGTATATTTTAGGTATATAAAAAATACTGAATTGTAATTTGTAAAGTGGTACCTCTCTAATGATACTTCATTAGCGCCTACCTTATTTGGTAGTTTTTTTTTCAAACGATATTAATCGACTGAAAGCGTTTTTAAAAAGGCTTTTTGAAAGAAAAATTGTAAAATAATAAGTACATTTTGATTTCCATACCTCCAACTTATGTAAGTATATCTCGAAGTAAGAAACTATTACATTGCTGGATCTAAGAATATAAAATCAAGTCATTTCCTTTCCCATCATTTCTAGATCTAAGAAGATAAAATCTCCTTCGAAGAGCTTAGCAAAATTTATATAAGAAACTCGTAAGAAAATAAGCATAATCATAGCGTATGATTGCGCTCACACATGTCTGCGATTTTTTGCCGCACGCACAATGCTCTCCCTCGCGTCAATATCGCGACGGCAAGATGCCGCGATCGGCGCAATATCGGGGCTTATCCCTTCAAGCAAAAACATAATCTATCTGTCAGAGACCAGCTTGTAGTAAAGATGGCGATATAAAATCGCACCAGAGCGTCCTTTTTGGACCTTCTGCAAATGCGAAAAACGCATTAACGCGATAGGCTATATCAAACTAGCGTGCTAAGCCCGCAGATGGTGTTACGAGTTGCTTTATTTACTACTAGCTTTCGCCCGCGGCTTCGCTCACGTTAGAAAGAGACAAAAGTAGCCTATGTCACTCTCCATCCCTTCAACTATCTCCACTTAAAAAATCACGTCAACTCGTCGCTCCGTTTAGCTGTGAAAGACGGACAAACAAACAGACACACACACTTTCCCATTTATAATATTAGTATGGATTGACGACGGCAATAACTGCTGATTTGAAGGGAAATGATGCCGACGGTGTCGGGTTTTACGATGTTCCGAGGTAGAGTGATGATAAGGAAATAAGTCGACTGGCATTATCATTGAAATAGTGTTGAAATAGGTTGCCTATCCATATTAGTAACAAAAATAATCCAATGATTAAACACTAGTGACGTTGTTTATGAATGGTTTTGCCTAAAACAAAAAATACCTTTTACAAATATCAGCCGTATCGCCACTGTTTTGTTAGAAGATAAGAAAGAAAGGAACTGACTGTCAAGGCTGTATTATTACCAGTCTCTGATATCAGCGGAGAATGAAGCAAAGCACCGAGATTTAGTCTTTGTGACGAACAAAGGTTCTTTTCAATCATCGGTCATTTCCAAACGTCCTTGCCGTTTGCTATCATTTTGGACTAGTGATCTTTTTACTTCTGGAAAAGATATGCTCTCTTAAGATTTTACAGACGTTGTTACTTAATGAATGTAGTTTTAAATACACAAATTTCTTTCTCTATAGATTATTACATTTACCTATTTATTACCTAGTAATCTTTTTCATGTGCGTCTGAAAATGTGACCTAAATCAAATAAGCTTCAGGTTTCATTTTTTGCTCTGAACGAGTCGATTGGTTAATGAACTTACACGATTAGGCTTCATATCGGGATCGGAAAACTCAGCTTCCAAAATAAGTGCATTATCTCGACACCAACAGCAGGTACGGAGAGAGCCGGGTCGCGGCAGCGGCACTAGCCGGCAAATGCCATCCTTAATTACGTCAACTACCCCACGAGTGCGCGTAACGTCCCACCGTATTCGGCCTCTCTCTTCAACACCAAAATCTTAACAAAACGCTCTTCAGTCCCTGGTCGTGATAGTTTCTAATATTTTCGCAGTCTTACTGTAATAAGACTTTAAGTGGACGCGAGAAAGTTGTTTTTCCCGTTCATATTTTCACGGATATGAGCTCGGCAAGTTATAAGCCAAGTGTAACGTACGTTCAGATCACGCGATTTGCAACCTTCAAACTCACAACAAAAGGGCGACAGGTTCCGTACAATCCTTTTTCGTCTAATTGTCGACAGTAGCGCGAACTAAACAGAAACTCACAACTGTGCTTTGATAGACTTTATGGCACGGTAATAGGGTTTAGGAATGGTCTGGCTTTATTGGTATAGTTTTTGTCGTTGAAATGAAACTGCGAACGGATTGTTTGTGCCGAGATTAAGTTGGGGAGTGTGGCGGGCGCTTAATGAACTGTAAAACAGGACTAACTACACCCGCCGCCGCCGCCGGCTTGTTACATGTGTTTCATGTTAGTTTGTAAAATAATAACCACCAACGAATTTTGTACATTTTAACAATTTTCACACTATATTTGTGACTAGAATATGATTAAATAGAGGAAAAATGGACTCTGGTAGGAAACAGAGTTTCAATAAACTTTTACGATAGTCATTATGATACTAATGTTAATGTTAATTAGTATGAGCTCCGACACATGTCCTACGTTATGTGCCCGTCATCTAATCATATTTTATTTCTAAGCTGTATCATTGTACGGAATCCACACACACATACATATACACTGCACGAGGCAAAACTAACTAGATCAGCGTGTACTTAATTCTGTCTAGTTTATACTAACTATTCAGTAGACACGTCTACTAATGTCTGACTGATTGACAGAAAACGAATAAGGACCATGAATCATCATGCAAGTGATTTATCAAATTACATAGGTAATGGATGGCAGAACACCAGACAACTCTCATTAAACATGAATGGCAGAACTTGAACACATGTTTAAAATTCCTCGTCTAAGCATGGAACAGAAGTTTGCGATGGGCGATATAAAAGAGAATCGGCAATAAAAGCCGTCATCGGCGAAGTTGTGTGTGTGTGTGCTCGTAAAGTGCATCGTTAAGGGACAGAATCTATGTGGGTAATAGTATATAACTATCTAAGGTAAGGTTTGGTGGAGTAAGATGCGTCTTATGCACTGGGATAAGTCTACTTGTTCGAACTGGGATATAAAGTCTAATTGAAATTGAAGCGTATCTCGCTAATTGCATCTATATCTCGTATTCGCATAGCGAATCCCGGTATAGCAATAGCGATATCTCGTATTCTTACTAATAGTTCGTTAGAGATACTAGTAGATACTGATGATTTCTACATGGCGTCTGATTATATGTCAATCAACCAAAACGGGAATCTAAACAAACTATGATTTAAAAAACAAGTATTTCCTGTTCCATGTAGATAATAGCGATACTGAATGTCCCAAACTTACTACTTACCCCCTTCCTCCGAGTTGCAACGAAGATGAAACAGCTCGTCCTCGTCAGACACTGCTTCTTCGGTTGTGAAAATAACCAGTTCTTCTTTACTAGGTTGCTATTTCTTGGAGTAAGTTTTTGCGTCTTTGATATACATAATATATGTTTCAATATCAGCGGTATCGAAACTTTACAAACAACTTTGATATCTAAAGTCATGTGTTGGTTTTATGTGCCCTGAGACACTAGCTTATGAATAAATAAATAATAAGTAAAACAATTTTATTTCGGATAAAAAATCCATAGCTCAGCAATTCCCGTCAACTTTGTACAATGACACGTCAGCAAATTTTAATTGATCCTATTTTGTTACCAACATTTAGTAATATAATTCGACTTTCGTAAGATATATACAGGATAATTGTTATAATTAAGAAAATATAGATACTAGAGAACCTTAATGACGAAATAAAACTTAATAAAATCTCAATTCATCAACAAAATCTTGGTAACAAAATAGGAATTAATAAAAACAAATTTAACTTTTCCCTTAATTTTTGTACAAACTTTTCGAGAACTGCTGAGCTGTTAGTAACATATACATTTAACTTATAAAAGAGTGTTAGTGGAATTACAGACTAGGTAATTATTAAACCTAGAAAATAGCTTAATTTGTGTGACTCTTTCTACATGCTAAAAGGTATTTATTTAAATATTTATTGGAAAATAGTAGGTACTGGAAATTATCCATAAGGTACGGCGGGGCAAATCTCGACTGGGGGGAAATTGTAACTGATCCATTTTTTCCATTTCTACATTCATCCACTGAACACGCCTAACATATTTAACCGGTGGACACTTTATTTAATAATGCAAACATTGTAAAACATGGAAAAAATGGACCATCAGTTACATTACCCCCCAGTCGAGATCCATCCCGCTGTACCTTACTAATATTATGAATGGGAAAGTGTGTGTGTCTGTTTGTTTGTCCGTCTTTCACGGCAAAATGGAGCTACGAATTGACGTGATTTTTTAAGTGGAGATACTTTTGGTTGAGGGGATGCAGGATGGAGAGTGACATGGGCTACTTTTTGTCTTTTTCTAACACGACCGAAGCCGCGGGCAACAGCTAGTATTAATATATATGTGACAAAGACGAAATAACTGGGAACCTGTAATTGGCTAATCAATCGCTACCTACGCCTACACACCTACGTAGGTAATTGAAGACATCAATTCAATCTACTCGTATATTTGCAAAATATATTGCTTTCAGTGGGCGTTTCAAATCCTAAACCCGAACTAGCTTTTGTGCGGCCGCTAGACGTTTAGAATAATAAATGAAAATGCGAATTTAATAATTTATTTAGAACAAAGTAGCCTAAATTGTGAATAAATAAGCCACTGTCTGCGAACAAAGGCTATTGAATATCGGGGCTGTAACTCGAGATGAGCCAGCATATTATTTGCAAACCCTATCTTTACAAACGTAATCTCCATCTAAAGAGAAGATTAACAGCGGCATTCGAAGGCTGACACTTGATGAATTGGATTTGATGTTGACTTCACTCAGCGCACCTTGCGAATTTTACTGTGGCTCATGCAGTCACAGCACATACAATTAAACTATACCGATATCTACGAGTATGTTATGTACTACGAAGTATCAAAAGTGAAGCTTTTTTATTGCAGAAAATGTAACTTTGTTAGGAACTGTATCGCTAGGACATCTTCCTTACATGCATTGTTCGTCTGGGCCGATACATAATTATTATTACGCTAAAGCAAACGTACGAGTACATTGAATTCTCATTGTTTGTGTTTGTGCGGCGAGCAACATTAAAACAATCTCAGCACGAACATATTCCATCGCATTATAGTTTATGCCACTGTATAGTTCGTGTCATCCTTAATGACGCACGAATTTGACAAATTTAAACTTTAATGGAATGAAAATACGTGTATTCATGAATAAAACGATATATTGGCTGCACCTCAGAACATATAATATTAGAGAGTGGACAAGCCGCCGCGCCAGCTGACGTTTTGCAGTATTCGCAGTTGAGCATACAGTCGTCGTAGTGTGAGCGCGTGACGACACGAGTCGTTGGTCGCATCGCATGTGCACAGGCATGGAAATTATGCACGTGTATAGAGCGTAATAGAAACAAGAGTCCATCTACAAGTGTGTGGGTTCAAAAGCTTGCGACAGGCGTATTCAATGCAAATCGCCCGGCATATCCGAACTCCTTCTTATATCTGTGGGCTAGACTACTAATGTGTGCGTGTAGTGGGGGGTGGTGGGGGGAGGGCAGCACGTGCTCGCGACTATATTAAAAAAGTTGCCGTTCGCGGCCGCCTCCGTTCCGCCGCCACTGATAGTTTATTGAGAGTTGGAGCCATTTGCCAAAATATTATGAAAGCTTGCGTTGTCGATCTTTTTGCAAAACCTGATTTTTGTGGAAATAAATATAAATTAACAACCACTGCAACCTGGCTGCGGCTGGCAACCTGTCACTGCAATGTCACAGTTTCGTTTTCTTTCAACCCCTTATTTGTCAAGAGTGGCACTGAAGCTTTAGTAGTTTCATGTGCTCTGCCTACCCCTTTATGGGATACAGGCGTGATTGTATGTATGTATGTATGTAAATATAAATTAAATTTTAAACTTTAACTGCGCGGTTTTGTGGTATTACTTAGCTGTAATGCGTAATGTTGAATTGATTAACCTTCGAAATGTCTAAAAGAAGAAAATGACGGACTGACTGACTGACATATCAACGCATAGCCGAAACCGCTGCTGGTCCTAGAGATTCCAAATGTGGCACTTAGGTTCCTTGTAAGGTGTAGAGGAGCACTAAGAAAGGATTTTTAAAAAACAGTGAGCATAAAAACCACGAAAATTCCCATTGTTTCGCTATTCTGTTAAACCAGACATGTTCGAAAGTATTTTTTTATGTATGTATATAAAAATATATTATTGGGCCTCCGAAGTCTAAAACGGGATAAAAAACAGATGAACGGGTGTCACAAATTAAGTGAAATTTTCCAAACCTCGTTGATATGCTAAACATAATGAAATCCGTCCACCGGCCGCGGCGATAAACCAATAACGCGAATATGAATGCGAAATGACACAAACCCCTAGAGGCCGCGCTCTTACTACCACCCAATAAGGTCTATATTCCATCAAAAAGTACCGCTGAAACGAGTAACCATAAGCTGTTTGCATGCAGAGAGTATTAACCAGCACATTTCTGCAATGTTTCAGGTTTTTGATTTGTATTTATGTGTCGAGCGGGATTTGAGCGGGAATCAAATCGAGGGCTTTTCGTTTATTGCCCTGTGTGTCGTGTCGTGATCAACTTTTACACATTTATGGCAAAGATTTTCTGTTCATAGGCGTGTATTCCTTCACAACATAAATAAATAAAGTGATGAGGTATAATAGTACTACTACTATTGTATTGAATGTGTTTAGTTATAGTGGTTTACAACATATAAACATATTACTTATTTAGAATTATGATTCACTAGCCTTTGCCTGCGGCTTCGCTCGCGTTAAATTAAATTCGAAAATCGCGGCATACTCCATACAAACTTCCACATCCCATTTTAGGGAAGTAGGTGGTTAGAAAGAGACAAATAGTAGCCTATGTCACTCTACATCCCTTCAACTATTTCCACTTAAAAAATCACGTCACTTCGTCGCTCCGTTTTCCTGTGAAAGACCGACAAACAAACAGACACACACACTTTCCCATTTATAATATAAGTATGGAAGTATAGATTTCGTGTGAATAGTTGTGCTTCTTTTCTATTTTGATAACTAAGAAAATGTCGTTTAGCTTCCAAGTTAGTCGCTCACAATGGGCAGTTCGTTTACCTCCCTGTCAAAGCATTGTTCGAGGCACGCGGCTAAAGGCCTCCGCTGCCGGCCGCCACAGGTGGTTGTCATCCTGCACCAGGCTGCCCAGAACACGACCTTATCGCCGTGCAATAAAAGCCTCCAATACTCATCAACTTATCCCCGGTGTAGCACCATAGCTATTTACTCAATAGACTACCTTTCCACCTGGTGTTAAAGTTCAAGAATGGTCAAAGTTGGGACATTTGCATTTAAACCTGCATTGCCCCCGTTCCATGTTTTAGTTCCGCATGGTTTATTTACGCTGTCTTGTTCTATTTTATGCATTTCTTTCACTTTAGATTGTGAAAGAAATAGGAATTTAACGGGTTAGAACGAACTGTGTTTAAAATTTGGTTTATTTATTGGGAATGAAAAGCGGACGCACTTTTGTGAAATTAGTTTTCGTGCTTGCGTTGATTAGTTTGCGTGCTCTATGATATAAATTAGTTATGAATTTTTAATTTACTTCGATTTTGGGAGCTTTCTTTATATCAAATCTCTTCAACCGCTTAGGTGATTTTTCAGCCTAATATTCTAAATGCAGATCGCTCTCTATAATGTCTGTATTGTCTGTGTCTCTGTGATCTACCACATACAAACGGACAATTTATACAATCTTTGACCCTATTTTTGTATTTTTTGAAAACCGGAATCTTCAATACTAGTGCACTAGTATTGATGGCACTCATGAGTGTCAGGGCGGTTTGGACTCACGGCCTTTCATGTTTTCGGCCAAATTAAGGCTTACTAACTTGATAGTAGGTAAGAGTCAAGGCGCATGAATTGGTGAATGACAGGATGTAGGAAAGTGTGGCGTGAGTGCAGAACAAGTTGCTTCAGTTGCTTGTGGCTAGTTACAAGTACATAATACATCCTCCGTGCGCGAGGCGAGTGCGCTCGCTGCAAATTGGTTTTCTCCGACGAGATCAATTTGTCGTCCTAAACCGGAGGTGCGGTGACACACTTTAAAAGTGAAAAAAATGCATAGGAAGATAAATCGGTATCTTTTTTAGATATCGTGTTTTGGGTGTGTTTTTAACCCTTACACATTTTCGCGAGGTGAATGTGTGTATACCAAAAAGTTTTATTTTACATTCGTGTTAAAAAAGTCGTATGAAACGCGTGCATTGGCTTTCATAGTGCGCTATCACTTTCAGCTGTGGTTATTATGGAGCTCCATTGCAATATTCTGCCTCGTGAGTACATACATACATTCACGCCCGTATCTCAGAGGGGTAGGCAGAGATCACGGATTTCCATTTGCTACGATCCTGCGAAACAAACCACTGTCGCTTCACACACTTTCATAACGTTTCTCATATAAGTTTGTTAATACACAGCCAACGTCATATTATTTACTTGTACCAAGATTTTTTTGTGAGAGAGAGTTTTTTGATCCGTGTTAACAATTGAATAAAAATGCTAGAGATAGTACCTACAGTTTTGTAAAAAAAAATAAAAATAAACGTTTTTTTCGATGTTCACTACCTACTTATGTATTTATTTCCCTGTAGCTACCAACTAGAAAATTCTACTACGCTGTAGTGAGACTATTTATTATGAAATCGATGTAAAAAGCAATTGGATTGTATTTAAAAATAGGAATGCGCCTGACGGTGCACCTTCATTGGACTTTTTTCCGTCCTTCTAGATTGCTTTTAACCACGTGTCCAGCCGGACTCCAGTCAATGAGGGTTTATATTTATGGAAACTACAGAAAAATTCTAGTAAAAGAACTCTAAGAATGCAAGAGGTTGTACATTGGGTTATACCTAAGCTAGTTTCATTACCAACAAGCCGCCAAGGCACTAAGTTTGTAAATATAGAGCTTGTAGATTTAGAAGCTTGGCTAACTTTTTGATAGATGTGTACGGACAAGGTCACGTCTTGGATACATTTTACATAAAAAAAATGTTTTGAATTGATATTATTTTTCTTACGAGAATGTGTCTAAATCTGTCTCTCATGAGATATAAATTAAGGCAAGAATGGAAAAATTGACACTTCTGGAAAGGAGTCGAACCTGAAACCTTTTGAGTGTTTAATATTAGTCACCATTACAGTTGATTCCGATCAACTGAAATGCAGGTTCGTGTCCTGCCGGAGGTATAATTAAAATTTTTGAAAGCCTTGCTTGACTGGAGTAGGCGTCGCCAGCAGATATTGCGCCGTCAACGTTTACGGACTGTTGCAGCGGGAATTGTTTTTATAGGGCTCCGCGACGGGAGCTTTCAAACCACATGTTACAACCTGTTACAAGACTTACTAGTTAACACACTGTCGTTTCATATTTATTACATTTCGTTTAGTCCGTTTAGTCCTTGTGTGGATGTGACCAAGAAAGTTTTAACTTATTATGTTTCACAGGCCAATTAGACAGACACGACCTGGGACAGCTTATTAGAGTTCACAGATATCAACTATTTCCTCGGATGAAATACAGAATCTGTATACGAATATCAAATATAGAATCTGTATAATCAGTATATGTATACGAGTATTATATCATTCTCTGAGTACGATATAGGAGCAGTCAGATGCAGAAAGAGTGAGCCTCAGATGCAGAATAAAAATCATAATACCCACATATTAAAGAAAATATTTTTATCATAACCGTAACAGACATTTGTAAGCAGACAACCTTCTTTCCTCATCGAGACTTCCGAGAGCCGTTTATCGCACGACGCTGCCAACTAGTTCCCGGTCCGCCACATTCGCATTCGCAACATAGGCTAGGGACGGCGAACCTCAGCGTAACGACAAACATAAACGCAAACTTCTTCTATTATCGTTGTTATTGCTTCCTCTACATTAGTAAAAAGTCGCCGCCGGGATAAATCTGCGGCGGATGGCGAAACTTTCGCGTTCCCTTCGCGCGTTCGCATTATCAGCCGCTCGAGACACCTGCCTCACGTCTCTTCATATGAATTGTATCGTATGTATTGTGTTTAATATTGTTGTTTTACCGTCTTCCTATGTAAAAATGACAACGTTGAAAGTTGGAACTAGCAGAGTATTTCTGAAGTAAAATTGTATAAGTAAATTTAAAACAAGTCTCCGCATTAGCAGAAATGCAACACTTGATCAGTAAATCAGTATACTCAAAGGTCAATCGTTTTAACATCCAGTTAGGTATGGTTTGGAGTTCGTGCATGCCACATGGTGTCAATTCAGAAAATGTATCAAGCGGGTGATGAAGGAAATCTTGAATAGTTTTGATAAAATCTAGTTTTTGGTGCATTTGATTAGAGTTTGAAACTGTATGTGAGCTTGCTGGACTGTAATGGAGTCGTCAATGGAACTAATCCTAACGAATGCCTCCATGATGGAGCGACAGTCATTTATTTATTCACCTGCTTCCCAATTACTGGCGATTATCCCATTTGTTTTGAGCTGCGGCTAATTAGTGCGCGCATACAAATTAGGCTCATTACGAGTAATACTACAGAATTAACCTTTAAAAAGGTAAACGGTTTAATCCTCGTTAAAGATTAAAACTTAGGAAAAATTAAATAGGTACGAGAGATGTGAATTCACACTAAACTTCACTTTCGTTTTGTATGTGTAAGGTAATTTGAATTTCTTATTACAAAGTATTATATTAACGTACTTATAACTGTTTTCTTTTTATATAGATTCAATTTAATTTTGATATTTGGCTTAAAATATACGCAAGTGTTATTTTATATCTGTGGTCAGACCCATCAAGCGTCAATCGGTTTTCATTTTAACGCATACATACCTACTTACTTCGTTTGTTCAGTGGATCTTGGCTTCCGAAACTAGATTTTGCCATTCGCTCCAGTCCTATGCGATCCATTGCCATTCAGCCACAGTACACCGCCGCCACTGTACAGTTCTTTCTGGGCCTAGTCGATCTATCGGTGCCTAGGTCTACCGGCCTGTCGTCACTCAGTTGACCGCCCCAGGTAAGTTCTGTTAGCCTCGCGATCCTCTCCCATTTCCACATGGCTCAGCCAAAGTCAAGCAGCCTGGCTCTTGCTTGTTTTATTTATTTACCACATACAATTAAATTTCCAAGTGTATTCTCGTCTCGCATCGGCCATCCCGCGCACACCTTTGTGGATATCGCGGCACAATTGTCCGCTGAGTTACGATGCTCCTTTGTGTGCGCACAATGGACACACGACGCGTAATGCGGGGTCACTTTGTCGCGGTGGAGTGCTTAATGCCGTAATTATTGTTTTGTGCTACCTGGCACTTGAATATTTATGAGATGAGGTGCCTTGCCGAAAATTTTGTGTGGAGTTTCGACAAAAAATGTATTTCGGTCAAAGATAGAGTAAGGTTTGTAATGGTATTGGGGGACCTAAAATACCATGCTGAAGGCTTTAGAGAATTACATAAATTAGATTGATTAAGGTGTAGATGAATCTAAGGAGTCTGAGCTACTATATGGGGTAGTTGTAAGGAAAGGCACATGGCGATTTATAAAATTGAAATATATTATCGCAAATTTATTAAGGTATAGGGCGTTCCTATCAAAGAAATCTATAAGGCATTCGTTATATAAAATGAAATCAAAAATCTATGAATGCGAACTTGAATACACTACAGAAATACGTACTTGAGGAAAACAGTTTAGGCCTTTATCACTTGAAATATTTATATAAATTATAAGACAAAAGTGTATACAATACAAGTCAAGCCCATACCTTTGCGGGGACAATATATTAAATCAATGGCTCATGAAGTAAGGGAAAACCCGCTAAAACCCTTACTTCGCCTTATTAATGTAACGTCTACATACAATGTCTACATAACGTCTATAATTATGCTCTATTTAATACAACAATACAATAATTCATTAGGAATTGTAATAACAGAATTTCCAAGACAGTTTACTCTAAACACAGTTTGAGTTATAATAAATGCACATGTTGTTTAATCTGTAGGATATAACAATATAATATCGGTCGTCTCGTTTCAATCCTTTACGAAATGTATTTAGGTAAATTAGATATCTCAGGAACTCGAATCCTGGTTTCAACAAATATATATGGAATATATTTAACATAGTGGCGAGGCTCGAACTCGCACTAATATTCATCAATAAAATGTCATACAAGATATGTAACACAAAGCTGAAGAAACATTATACAGTTACTTTAAAATACTAATTAACCATTACGAGGTTATAGAATTTGTCCCAACAATAAATCCAGATTATAACGCAAGAATTGAACTTGCCTTGCACTTGAACAAAGATAATTAAAATATGTTGTGTTACTTAAAATACAACTTGAGACGCTGTTTTGATAAAAGAGGTACTTAGCTCGTTTATCGCCGGATCCGGAACCACTGGCTTTATCTATTTTCTACTATAAAGGAGTACTAAATTAATCTTTAACAATTATTACAATTATACATGATCAGGGCACAAATTGAAACAAAGCTGGAAAGACTTGGGTCTCCCTTCGAGTTTAAAATCAGAGTGTCCTCAACTCTCGGCCTTCGTCCTAACTGGAGTCCCTGCAAACCCAACTTATTTCTAGTTACGCTAATATCAACTTTATTAACAATGATATAGGGATTTCGTCGCTACAATTATCCAATTGCGCCCACGCTTTCTCTATGGGACTTTATCCCTTCCAAGGCTCTGATTAGTGTGCTGTCTCGCTCTCTCTTACTGCAGCGGTGCACGTTGTCTCGCTCGGCGTGGTCAGGGGCTTGAGAAGGACCCCCCGCTGTCACTTTTGCAACGAGTGGTACGGTCATGGTCAAATGCCTTGACACATGGGCTCCAGATGTCCTAGAAACAGTTTAACAAGGAGAGTAGACTTTGTATGGAATAATATACCATATTAGAGTATGATTACGTTATAGGTTTGGTGTACGGTGCATTGTGCGATAGCGGTTTTTCTGTTGTTCCAGTAAACTCATAAATAAATCTTATAATGGGTTTTGTTTTTAAAATTCTAAAGAATATCTTTTAACTAAAATATTGGGTAATCCGAGAATGGGAAACAGCCTGCTTTCTATTTTTATTGCCGCCCTTTTTTTTTTCGGCTAGCCATTTTAGATTTATTACTTTTAACCGATGGCAATTTTAATCACCTATTTATAACTACTTAGTAAAGCACGTATTCACGTATGTGGAATACGGGTTGCCATCTCACGCCCCTCTCTGGTTAGTCGAACAAAATTACCCTGTCTTCCACGTAACCTATATAACATGAATACGAGAACTTGGAAAAAATGTAAACTCCTTTTATTTATATCTTAATAATTATCGATGGAATCTGGCGTTACTTTGTGCACGTCCACGATGCTCAAATCTAGAAAACTACTTTATTAATCCGCGAAAAGGTAGCGCGCTTGTCAATCAATGCTATCCTGCTACTCGCGTCTTTGTCCCAATGGTTACAAAACGGAAGGTAGCTTTAAACAAGTTAATTATGCTTCTTTCTTCTCTAACAAAACCACACTATGAGACTTGTAATGGGCAATAAACCAATAACAATAATATCTTAGCGCCGGCGCCTATACTTCTGAAGGAACTACCTGACGTTTGGGCACGGATAATAAAATAATAATGAATTTAATATTTTAAAATATAACAATTTTTATAGTATCTTATTGTTTGCATTTAGACCGTTACAATTACTGCCTCTAACGATTAACCATATGTCTCTTTGCACAAACGACATCCTATCTTAGAGCGTTATTTGGAAGTGCTAATGAAATTTAATTAATTTTGTATCTTGTATTTCAAGCTTTATGCGTTTTCATATAATTATCTATAGTTCACGTTAACCAAGTACACTACAGTTTGTGTTAACAAAATCTCTTGACTCATACATCACCATACTATCTTCGAAATTCACACATCGTCACCTTCCCAAGATACTAAGTTGCAATCACACATCTCCTTTCACAACCACGCATTACCCTGGCCAGGGATTTTCCACACAAAGTTCACACATAAGACCTCTAGTTTATTGATTACAATTTACAATCAACTTTCAATAATACTTGATAGCTTGTAGTAGATTATTACATATGTAAATAACACCTATGTTGTCGTCAAGAGATCTAGCATCTCAAATTACACTGATCAAAATAATTTTGTGTCATATAATTTATATTGTGGCATAATAAATGTCTATTTTCTATTTAGGGACATTTATTTACATCATTAAATTTGTTGAGTAGGTATAGCTGTCATAAAATAAAACCCTTTGTCATCTCTGTTCTTTAGGGTATTTAGATAGTATTATGATAGTGATGCCAGCTAAATGAAAATTCACTTTAACTTTTGTTAATAAGTGATGCAATTGAACTTTTGTTATGAAATAATGATTTGAACAGACAATGGCCTGACCATACGTCATGTAATGGTATTATGGCCCTATTTAGTAAAGTTTGGACAGACAAATACCTCAGCCACACACCTCAGAGTCACTTCCTCACGGACAGGGCCTGATCTACTATAAAACGCGTTCGTCTGAGACGAGAGAATTAATTCTCGGGTCACACTGCGTCCAGCGTGAGCGGAGGCGTAGAAACAGTCCTTCCTAAGCGTAAGTGAGATGTACTACTCAGGGCAGCCCTGGGTGCCAAAGCTTCTAAAACTGACCCCGTCTGTAATACTTACGAGGACTGAAGTACTCAAAACGTGAGGCTACGTATCAAAGTATCGTAGGGGGGTTAGCGAATGCGCAAGCGCATGGTAGGGCATTCATTTGTAATGATTTGGTGTCAGATGTTAAACGGTATACCTTTGACACTACTTGTGAGTGATCACTGCGGCTAACCCCGGCGCCTCAGTTCAAGTGAAGTCAGGTTATTCCACGCAAGCCGTATAACCTCGATGTGTTTTGGCAATTAATCGATTCCCTATGCCCGTTTGACGAATGAACGTCGTTAACCCAAAGGTAATCTAATTACAGTTATTTATAATTGATAATGGCGTTCCTGTTCTAAGCATATCGCTATGAACAACCCAGTGATAGCGTACTTACAAGTTCACCCCAGTCAGGTGGATCCCTTACAAGTTCGCGTCAAAACTGCCAATACACATCGAAGCTTTGGTGCCGTGGCATCAGTTCTAGTCGCCTATTAAAGCCAGGTACGTAGGGTATGCCAGGTATTAACTTTTAATTAAATACCCTGTTGTCTGTCCAATTTAGGTATACTGCTTGCTTTTCATCATGTCAATAAGGCAATTAATATTTAGGAGTCTAAGATGCAAAACATTAATATTATTAGTGTTGTTATTAAACACACATTGATTTATTAAAATAGACATAATCATGTAGGTAGTTATAGGAATTGTCCTCCTTATTATCAAAACGCATTCGGCCAGAAATACAACAAAACTTGACATAAATTACCTATTGTGTAATAACGTTTTAGACTTCTACTTCAACCGCTTATCCATGTATGTATTAATCGCAAATTTAATTTATACTTTCGTTACTTGAGCTGTGTAATAAACCGTTAAACTGGGTTTATATGTATGACTTTAAGTATAGGTAATTCACTGAAACGTAATCTTTATTATTCTAAATAAGTTTTAGTTATAATAACACCAATAGTTTAGGCTAATGATAGTAAATGTATTATAATAACAACATAAAATTACAAAATACTAGGGTAAGTAATAGAGAATTATAAGGTTTAAAGCTTCTATTATTAGATCGGTCACGTAAGTTCCTTTATGATAACAATAATAACCGAAAATCGAGTACTTAGTAGCTTTAACTTTCAAACTAAGGTAAGCAATATGGAATTCAGACACATGTTCTTTTTTCATTCTTGTTTTATCTATTGTGATAAATGTATGGTTATATAATATTCTACCTGCTTCGTAAGATGCTTCACTTCAACGTTAACTAGTATCGACAAACTATATCAGTGACTGGTGATTTAAGCAGATTAATAACGTGTATTCGACTCACAAAATATTTAGACATACATACATACTACATCCTTTATGTCTGAAATAACTTCATATTTATATATCCATGCGAAACACATTTATACCTACTACATTTTACATCGCTGGGATCCATACTAATATTATAAATGGGAAAGTGTGTCTGTTTGTTTGTCCGTCCTTCACAGCAAAACGGAGTGACTAATTGTCGTATTTTTTTTAAGTGGAGATAGTTGAAGTGAAGGGATGGAAAATGACATAGGCTACTTTTTGTCTCTTTTTAACGCGAGCGAAGCCGCGGGCAAAACCTAGTAATTTATAGACTGCAACTGAAATTATAAATCATCAAACCTAGATTCGTAACCGAATATATTTAGTTTCTCCCAACTTTAATAAAAGCAACAACATTTGAATGTTACTATGACGTCTATATATTATCATAATCATCATCATCATTGGCGTTAACGTCTATTGCAGACGATTTATGGTATAATATTCGAGGAGCACCCCTTCTGATATATATTAAATGTACTAGAAATCTACTTTGGTAATTATCTGTGTATCATCACAAAATCATTTGACATTCTCTTTACCGCAAGCCTTCACAATATCATCAAATTTTCCTTTAACTGAACTACAAGTACAATACAATACAATACAATACAATACAATACAATACAATACTCTTTATTGCACACCTTCATAAAATACAACAATACAAAACAACGTACGATACGTTTATCTGCTAATCTCTAATGCATCTATCTGCTTATGTAGCTTATTCGATTGAACTAACTGCAAGCTATTTTTATTTTAATATTAATCGTCAATGTTAAATCGTAATCCGTATTACTAAGAGTGAAAATAATATACCACGCCAGTATAGTCAAAAATACGATAATATTATTGTATTCTGCCATGTGGTCAATATTTCTAATTTTCTACAACAAAACGCTTTGTTCTACGGTAAGCTGCTATTAAATTTCGAATTGCCCAGGTCACACTCTATTCCGATTATTGACCATCATTTATATTTTGTACAACACGGTTCTAAAACTGATACTACAACACTGATTTTAAGTTACATAAATCGCGGGAACAATACGTTTATGTTACAACTGACTATTGCTATTTAAACATCAGCACAAAACACGCCATTGCACACAAAACACACGCAATAAAATTCAATAGAATAAAAGTAGGTACACTGTCTTGGAATTTCTGATAATAGTTAAAATATTACAGCAAACTGCATACACAAATATTGTTAACAATGCAAATTATTATAGCACTTTATAGAGCAACCTAACACCCCTCTCAGACTCTTCATAGGTATGTATAAGTAATCGAAGTGATCGTCATATTAAGTTTATAAAATTTAAGGTTTCCTACGTTGTGTTTAATTTTTAAAATTTAGAAGTTCTTTTTCTAGTTGTGTCTTTTTGTAAATTATTTTAGACACAAGCACTAGATCCTGCGTCACGAGCGCCACGTGTAATGGTATTGGGGGACCTAAAATACCATGCTGAAGGCTTTAGAGAATTAAATAAATTAGATTGATTAAGGTGTAGATGAATCTAAGGAGTCTGAGCTACTATATGGGGTAGTTGTAAGGAAAGGCACATGGCGATTTATAAAATTGAAATATATTATCGCAAATTTATTAAGGTATAGGGCGTTCCTATCAAAGAAATCTATAAGGCATTCGTTATATAAAATGAAATCAAAAATCTATGAATGCGAACTTGAATACACTACAGAAATACGTACTTGAGGAAAACAGTTTAGGCCTTTATCACTTGAAATATTTATATAAATTATAAGACAAAAGTGTATACAATACAAGTCAAGCCCATACCTTTGCGGGGACAATATATTAAATCAATGGCTCATGAAGTAAGGGAAAACCCGCTAAAACCCTTACTTCGCCTTATTAATGTAACGTCTACATACAATGTCTACATAACGTCTATAATTATGCTCTATTTAATACAACAATACAATAATTCATTAGGAATTGTAATAACAGAATTTCCAAGACAGTTTACTCTAAACACAGTTTGAGTTATAATAAATGCACATGTTGTTTAATCTGTAGGATATAACAATATAATATCGGTCGTCTCGTTTCAATCCTTTACGAAATGTATTTAGGTAAATTAGATATCTCAGGAACTCGAATCCTGGTTTCAACAAATATATATGGAATATATTTAACATAGTGGCGAGGCTCGAACTCGCACTAATATTCATCAATAAAATGTCATACAAGATATGTAACACAAAGCTGAAGAAACATTATACAGTTACTTTAAAATACTAATTAACCATTACGAGGTTATAGAATTTGTCCCAACAATAAATCCAGATTATAACGCAAGAATTGAACTTGCCTTGCACTTGAACAAAGATAATTAAAATATGTTGTGTTACTTAAAATACAACTTGAGACGCTGTTTTGATAAAAGAGGTACTTAGCTCGTTTATCGCCGGATCCGGAACCACTGGCTTTATTTTCTACTATAACTAGTAATTAAAATTTAACAATTATTACAATTATATATGATCAGGGAACAAATTTTAACAAAGCTGGAAAGACTTGGGTCTCCCTTCGAGTCTAAAATCAGAGTGTCCTCAACTCTCGGCCTTCGTCCTAACTGGAGTCCCTGCAAACCCAACTTATTTCTAGTTACGCTAATATCAACTTTATTAACAATGATATAGGGATTTCGTCGCTACAATTATCCAATTGCGCCCACGCTTTCTCTATGGGACTTTATCCCTTCCAAGGCTCTGATTAGTGTGCTGTCTCGCTCTCTCTTACTGCAGCGGTGCACGTTGTCTCGCTCGGCGTGGTCAGGGGCTTGAGAAGGACCCCCCGCTGTCACTTTTGCAACGAGTGGTACGGTCATGGTCAAATGCCTTGACACATGGGCTCCAGATGTCCTAGAAACAGTTTAACAAGGAGAGTAGACTTTGTATGGAATAATATACCATATTAGAGTATGATTACGTTATAGGTTTGGTGTACGGTGCATTGTGCGATAGCGGTTTTTCTGTTGTTCCAGTAAACTCATAAATAAATCTTATAATGGGTTTTGTTTTTAAAATTCTAAAGAATATCTTTTAACTAAAATATTGGGTAATCCGAGAATGGGAAACAGCCTGCTTTCTATTTTTATTGCCGCCCTTTTTTTTTTCGGCTAGCCATTTTAAATTTATTACTTTTAACCGATGGCAATTTTAATCACCTATTTATAACTACTTAGTAAAGCACGTATTCACGTATGTGGAATACGGGTTGCCATCTCATGATTTATTAGATAATGCTAGGTGAAATAGAACCTAGAATCACATTATAATCCAGGTACTTTAATTTAGTGTCATAAATTATGATTTGAAATAGCGTTAAGCGGCGCGAATATTTCAGGCTGGTAATGGAGTTAGCGGCATGTTATAATGCATAATGGCGACGTCACGTTTTAAATATTGAACGAACCTAAGTGCGAGTTAATCTCCCCTTTGTCACAGGCGGCCAATTTATTGGCTATTCCACTCGGGAAATTGCAGCTTTAAAATGTGAATGAATCGTTATTACATTAGCTGTGGCGGGATCGGGGCCACTCCATCATTATGACAGTTTCGGTCGGCCAAGACGCGGAGAGGACGCGCGGAGGTGACCAGATCTAGACCTTATCCGTATAGAGATGCGGTTCAGCGCCATCGCTCCACCATCGTTCTGACCATTCAGAGGAAAACCTCGGTGGTACTTGGCTTCTAAGTAGCTAGGGGCTATTTAGATTTCGTTTACAGATTTTGGTTGAATAGTTTTAAGTGACTTTTGAAAGATGTGGTTTTTATTTCAAATAATTATGTATGAACGTTTCAAGGATGGTGTTGTTTTCCCGAGACATCCAAGAAAATTTCCTAATTTTCGCTCACTATTACTATTACACATAGGATCTTATCCGCGACTCAGAGTAATGAGTGAAAATTAGAAAAAGTAAAATAGGAATTATTATTAATATGTCACAATGTTGCTTATGTCGGTGGGTGGCGATGACTGCTTCCCATCAGGCAGCTCGTCTACTCGTTTGCTGCAAATTTCATAAAAAAATAAATAAATGTTAGAGCATGAAAAGTGATATTGAACAGCCAGCATTCTTGATTAAACTCATTAGATAGCAACGCGACAGCGCCGCCTCGCTTCCGCACTTGTAGCCGTTTTAATTGAGGCCCACCCGAGTTTTATTACTTTTATTAGGGAAGCAAATTAAAAAGCTTTCGTTTGGCCTCAAATTGAATCTGACACTTCCTGACGCTCGTTAATTACCTTATTAATTACCGCAGCGTGATGAGACTTTCCATCGCTCTGTTTTTTATGTGATCGTAAGGTCCGATTAAATTATTAATGATATTGATAAATAATAAGCTTGTAATATTTTGCCAATATTTGGGAACAATTATTGGTATTGAAATTAAAATTGCGAACATTTCCGCGTTCAGGCTCATAATCCGTGTTCAGATCTATTTCTTTCGCGTAAACGTGTTGTCGTTATTACCTTTTTCAAACAAGTATGTCTATGTCATTGTGGTCTTGAGAAAAACACAAAAAGACTATTCCTAGCTTAATTTGCGCTCTCTTGTTGTATTAATATAAGTATTGTAAAGAAATCGTAATATTGTGCGTAGGTGCGACTAAGGTCAATCACTGGCCAGTTTATAATAAAAAAAATACCTTATGCTATATGCACCTTATATTCGTAAAAATAGAAACACCAAAGCCTCCAGCTATTCTATTTATCTCCCACGTTGTGCAAAAATACAAATGCCATGAAAACCACTTACGGCCCAGAGCATGAATTTATAACACTTTTCCGAAGACGTTCCCCCCTCTCACCCCCCATGTGTGTCCCACTTTACCAGCTCATAATACTTGTGTTTAGCGATAAGGGATGGGGACATGTTCTCGAGGTGTTGCGGAAACCGGTTTTCATTGTTATTTTGTGTACGCCGTTAAGTTAAATCGTATGTAAACATTGCTGTTGTGTATGATGTCTAAGGGGAGAAGACTGATTGTAAGCTAGAAACGACTGTAAAATTTATAGATCAAATTCTGTCTGTTTTTAGATCAGTTGTAACTACTATCTTGACATTATGTAACCTACCAGGGGTTCATGAGAAAATAGGATTTAAATAATTATAACGGAGCCATCCGAAATATCTAAGAGAGAATGTGTTGCGGCTTGTCTGCTTTTGCAACGTCCACGAGACTCGAGTCCGCTTGTACGAATATCCTGCATCTAGTTGAATCATAACTGAAATGCTAACGCGAGCTACTAAGAGCTCAATTCTGACTTAGCAACTCGGTAAGGTTTTGATCTTGAGCACCAAATCAAGATCAAAACCTTACCGAGTTGCTAACTAACTAAGTATGACTTTGTTTCTAGTAAAAGGAAGCGCAAGTGATGCGTGACATACGCGTTAATGACTAATAAGTACGGTTTGGAATCTCTAATATCATTCAGTAATAAAAACAAGCTAAAAATACTGTACCTAAATAACATAATTCAAAAATCTGGCAGGCAAGCATGGTCGCCCGATAAATGATAAAACATCAGGCCGTCCCTATCGCACTATTTGTAAGTGCGATAGGAACGGGCTGATGTTTTATCATTTATCGGGCGACCATGCTTATACGCCTGATCATGGTCATTCGTTTTCCTTTATCCCAATCATCTGGGGTGGGCGCAGCATGTCTTCATCTTCTCATTACTCAGATGTTTTTGTTTCATGTCATCTCTCACATAGTCCACCCGCATAACTAAATGGACAGACGATAGCTACAAAATGACAGCCAAAGCCATTTAAAAGCCACATCAAAACCATAATTAATTATCACATCCGAATCTGCCCCTGGAGCTTTATTATTAGTGTGCTAGTGCCTCGTCCTCTCGTGATATTCCACTCCCACGTACTGACGGCGGGAAGGATTTTCCGGCGTTTACTGCAGAATACCATTCTAGGAATTTTCATGCTTTTAATGTCTTTGAATTCACATCCATGTGTGATTTTTGAGGTGAGTTTAACTTTAAGATACATCACACAATTGTAACACTTAACAATTGCCACTCGACATAATTATGTCATTGACAAAAGTCAGCAAGGTGAAATAAGGGCGATCATTGAATCTCGTTTGATTTTTATCCATGTTACACCTCCTATACTTACTGATAACTGGCGTACCGAAATATATTCTGTCCTCACTGAAGGTTGATTTGTTATTTTTCTAGTTTTAATAATATTTCGCTCTATTGCTCGCTCCCAAAATAATAAGAGACGTCAGTAAAAGACGACCCAGATATTCAAAATAACACGTCTGGCTGTGCCTGAAAATAATGTTGACGAAAGATTTCGGGAGTAAACCTATATTATAGTGCTTGGCTTGCCTACTTACTGGAAGTGTTTACTATTACTTATCAGCACCGGGGAACACGTTCCTGAATTTTTAACTCGAAGAATATCTAAATATAGTAGTGTCAATAAAAATTTCTTGCCATAGCATATAACATTCTAAATACCAAAGAAACTATGTAAATTTTTCATTCCACCTGTATGTCTAAAACGTTGAACTAATGATGCTGAAACTATGAGTCCCGAAAAAGGACATAAGAAAGATAGTTTTTCAATCGTCATCATTATCATGCCACGCACTGTAACCGCCCTCTTTTGTATTTTCATATAGTTTGTTGTACTCAAAGCTATATTTGTATAACTTTTTTCATCATTTCTCACCCACCAATGGGTTACCTGGTAGAAAACCTTCTAAGTGGTAAAGACACATTAGCCGCCTTTACACGGACGCTCTATCGCGCGTGATACAGCAATCGTGTGTGGAAGGGAAAAAACGCACAGCCAATTGTCTTTACAAGCACGTTCATGAGCGCCCGCAAGATGGCGGACATACGCTTGTGGACTATAGAATTAGTGGTTGAATACTTGCTCTTTATAAATCTATACTTTTGATAACAATAAACAAAAACAACGCGGTATCGCGCACGATTAGCCTTTTTTACACGCACGCTCTTTCCGTTCTCAAAAACATCGACGCGCAATGACGCGCGAAACAACGTGAACGCTAAAAACTAACAACACGCAATCGCGCGCGATTGCGCGCACAGGCTTAACCGCGCGCTATCCTGTACGCTCCGAGAACGTGCGATAGAGCGACTGTGTAAAGGCGGCTATTTATAATGCCTTCTTTGGGCCGAATATGTCTTCTGTGTTTTGTAAAGTAAGAATCTATACATGGGTAAACACATTTTGGCAACGTAATTGTATCAGTACGCGATCCACGTGCCGCAAGCTCGCTTGTTATATCGGCTCGATTTCATAAAAAGGAAATTACGTTTCATTACAAACCCTCGGAGCATCTGCGATCTGTTTAATTTTTATCTCCGTTCAATAAACTTGGGCCCAAAAGTTACATTGACTTCGGTAATTGGGGCATTCCCGGCCGTTTCAATAAAATTAGAGAATTATAATAATTTTATTCATGTAACTTTACCCTGTGGCCATGGGCGGCAGTTTCAGAGAAACATCATGTCTTATGTTTAATTCAAACGTGCACTTATTATAAAATACGTAATATTTTTGACGATTTGGTAATGCAGGTTTTCTTTTTTATTATTTCGAATTTGGTGTAGTATTAAAATGACATTAAGAAGGAATTAGTTGCCATTACTAATGCATGATCTAATTTTAATCATCGATATTACCGCATTACCTACTACTATATTATTTTTCTATCTTTAATTAAACTCATATTTATGCGAGTGTGACATAACATTAAATTTAATATCTAAGTAAATACACGAGCGATCAAAATTACATTTTCATCGACTATAATATTTTAATCGGTTTTATAGCACCATTCACATTTCCGAACAAAGCTATTCAATTGCCAACTCGATATTAACCATCCGAAAATAGCTCATAAAATATCATGCACCGTAGCCGTGGCGCGTAGCGCTTGTAGCGGTTCGTAGCGCACGTAGCGGGTCGCGGCGGCTCGTGGCGCGAGCGCTCGAGCTACGAGTGACGCCAATTTGGGTCACTTACCGCGATTTAAAGTTAATTACAACTAACGACACTCCCGCCGCCAGAAACGGAGCGTGACGAACTAAAGTCGCACTCATTTTGGCGTGTACTTACTTGGAAATAGATTTAAGTAGGTAATTAATTAAGGTAAATACATATATACCTAAACTCACGCATTAATTTTCAAAAGGGATAAGCAGGAGTATTATTAAGGGATTGAAGAAAAAAAAAACAAATCGTGATATTGCAGTGACACGTTGCCAGCGGATATTCAATAATTCAGTAATTATTTCCATTCACGCGATTCGGCATAGCCGATTCACGATGGCTTAAAATTCAATTATAGTGAGATTAATGCAATTAACCCCCCGTCGGCGGCGGCGGCGCTCGATAACTCGGACACGTGTTTGTTTTACCCGACACCTGTGAAGGGTTTAATATAATTCTTAGACGAATCTCCTTGTCTCTGTAGATCGTTTCGTTTCTGTACTCTTTTT
The DNA here is from genome assembly GCF_023078275.1 of Leguminivora glycinivorella. Lineage (NCBI taxonomy): Eukaryota > Metazoa > Arthropoda > Insecta > Lepidoptera > Tortricidae > Leguminivora > Leguminivora glycinivorella. The sequence goes on along the minus strand of NC_062973.1, from coordinate 27,976,871 downwards.
ATAGACAAGTTTTCGATAAAAAACTCAATGCAACTTTGTGATTATTTTATTTATTTACTAGAGTGATTATTTTATAAAAGCGCTGGTTGCCTAGCGGTAAGAGCGTGCGATTTTCAACCCCGGCTAGTACCAATGAGATTTTCGGAACTTATGTGCGAAATATCATATTTTGATATTTGCTAGTCGCTTTTCGGTAAAGGAAAACATCGTGAGGAAACCGGACTAATTCCGATAAGGCCTAAGTTACCCTTCGGGTTAGAAGGTCAGAAAGATGGCAGTCGCTTTCGTAAAACTAGTGCCTACGCCAAATCTTGGGATTAGTTGTCAAAGCGGACGCCAGGCTCCCATGAGCCGCGAAGAATGCCGGGATAGCGCAAGGAGGATGACTAGCGATTATTTTATAAATTACTCTTAAATTCGGTGTTAAAGTTTTTCTGTGTGTAGTTAATTATCACTGAAAAATTGTTTTTAAGAATAAATACACCACCTAAATATACAGTATTCAAGAGAAAAGATACCGTCCTTTGTGTGTATTCAGCGAGTCATACGAGTATATATGTTTCGAAATAAAATATAGTAGAATAAGCGCAATACGATATTTGCTCGTTCCGGCGAGCTCGCTGAAAGCCGCTCCTGTTATTAACTTCGCACGCTCCAGAACACCTCTAAATAAGTGCTGCGACTAGAAACCCTTACCACGCGTGAGGAGGTTCGCTTAAACTTGCAGTACCTAGATGCTTTAATGTCCTTTTCACTGAAATGTGCGTAAAGAAATTGATGGTTACTCCCTAAAAGATCTCTAAATAATTGGTGTTCCGCAGAACGTGCAGTACCTAGTACTAAAATAAATAAATAATAAATAATATTATATATAATATTTATTTATTTATTTTATTTCAGTATTTATTTTCATTCTCAGGCTAGGTATTTTACAATATGTATATAAAAATAAAATATAAAAACATTTACAAAGCAATATAAAAACATATAAAAATATTACAAAAAAGCGGGGCAGAGAGAGGAACCGTCGGACTATCCGCGCCGTGTCCAAGATCACTGCCTTCTGCATCTGGCCCTTGATCCAGCCACCTAGCGAGAGTCTCTTAAGATGTTGGTCGAGACTCTTCGCTATGAGACCGTTCGCTGAATAGATCTCTAAATAATTCGTGTTTCGCAGAACGTGCAGTACCTAGTACTACATTTATTAAAACAGTGTATAGTAGCGCAGTTAGTGATTGTGTTAACTTAATCACGGTGTATCTCAACAGTACTGCTAGGGTGTTAGTTGGGCGACGCCGACGCGCGACGTAGGTATAAATTTCATGGAGAAATTATGAATGAATTCATTGATAAATTTGCCATGGAATTTTGCACCTTACTGTACATAAAAGTAATTATTCGTGATCACGTCAGATCACTACACAAAGTTACCAGCAAGTCGATACCTGTAATGTAAACATATAGTAGGGGCGCAGAGTTGCGTTTTGCCTCAAAAGAAATAAAGTAATGCTTTTCTAATTCAATTGAAGTTTTGTGTGCAGCTCCTTGGGGTCAAAGTCCTCATTTTTATTGCAGCTCTATCGAAAACAACTTTTTGCTCCGTTACTTAAAAGTAAAACCTACTATTATTTCTAAAACCCTTTTTTAAATGCTATAATTTACGTAGTAACTACCCATTGTTACGTATAGCTTGAACAATATGAAATGAAAACTTTTATAGTTTCAGTAGCAGTTTCTCAAGTATACACAAAATTTTGCTCAAGGGACTTCATCAACTTGTACCTCATTTCGATTGAAACTGAAAAGCAAAGTGTTACATAGTCACAGTACGTTTATAGGTGCCAAAAACATACTGCGTATATTCACGGATGCGTTTTTAATACAGATATAGAACGGAATGTAAATCCATCCATAGGTATAGTTTGGCAGTGGTAAGTCTTGTCTTGACATCTATGAGGTAGGGTTTTAAATCAGCTTTGTACGACCCTGTCAATAACAAATGAAAGTAAGTACGGCAAAATATTTTCACATTTTTCTTCTAGTGCAATGTGATCGATTTTCCGATAGTTTGGTTATGATTGTCCGCCAAAGAGCTATCAGAAATAACGTTGAATCGATCCTCACTGTTGACACAAAATAGTTCAGTTCGGCAGTTAATCCATTGTCAGTGGGAATGAAACCCATTTTTATACACGACTGTTGTTGGCTTGATGATACAAATCCCGCGATCCGACATTTAGCACTATCTGCGATCGACAGGTTGATTGAGATACAGAACAGCAAACACAACAAAAACGGTATTAGTGATTACACAACACACTATATTCATGATACAATTATGTAACCGTCGGTACTATTAACAAAAGTGAGTAAGGCTGCCAGAGCTCAACGAGGGTGCGGTGTGCTGATGACGGGAGGACTTACGTAACTAACTTGTTCCGTCTATTGTCCTTTGAGTCGTCGGTACCCGAACCCTCCTTGGAATTTGTACACTCCTTTTTGCTGTGTACTTAACACACCAAAAGGGAATGTACAAGTTTCTAATGGGGTGGCAGCGCGCGTGTGACACTGTTTGAGTTGCAGGCGTCCATAGGTTACGGTGACCGCTTTACATCAGGCGGGCCGTATGCTTGTTTGCCACCAACGTAGTATAATAAAAAAAAACATATTTTTTATGGCGGTTTAGTCTACATAAATTCGTTCCGCTTGAATTTAAGCACCATTTCCCATCTATAGCGAATGTGCTCTTGCAACTCTAGGAGCGTTACGTGCAAGATTTCTTCTCGGGTGCACTGGAAACCGAACACATTATCAAAAACACAGCACTACGTACAGTCTAAAATAGTACATTGTGCAACAAGGGGAGGAAGTTGAATATTACTAACGAGAGTAAGTTAAATCGCGACGGCTTGCCGGAGCGATTTAAAGACTCGAGTTTGTAATATTCATACTCCCCGAGTTACACACAATGTTTTTCATCACACTCGAAATGTAAAAAATATGTAAATAGATGTAAAAAAAGTTAAGTAAAGCACTAGAAATTTCATAACTCCCTTGGGAGAACGATTTTTCTATTACTCACGCTCCACCTGCTTGCAATAGCACATTTAGTGTGTGAGGGTGATGAAAATATATAAAACTGTTACCGGTATGTAACGGAGCGAGGAGGAGACGCAATTTGATGCCTTTTTACTACGGTCCATCCAGCAATATTGTATAAGAAATGTAATTTAAAAATATCCAAACAAAGCATACATCCACAGATAATCTTATTTAACGTAAAAAAGGGCTCCTAAAATGCTAAACATGATTTAACTCGCATTAAAAGCCTCGGCCCCAAAGAATGCGCATAAATAATGGAAATTTCAAAAGCTCCATTAACTCCTCGTTACATAAATCAAACTGCACTTTTAAATTCGTATTTGTCTTGGAAACATTCTTGGAAACCGTGCCTTTAGTCTTAATACTTATGGTTGGGATTTAGGTAAATGTAGATTTAAGATACGCGCTTGCGAAGCTGGCCAATCTAAGCATCTCTTGTGTATTATTTGTGTACTCACACATACGAGTATCGGGTGTGTGTATGTGTGTGTGAACACGTCACTGGACAAAATCCTTATCTTCATGAACACCTACATATACAAAGAGTTGGGACGTATACGGACTAAGCAAACAAATTGAACTTGTTTGTTGATATTGTAACCTAAGTACTATTTTGAGTTTTAAACATAACTAAATATTATTCCATTGTGCTGTTTTTTACAGACTGATAGAAACTTTACTATAGCTCTAGCTAACGTAAGATTTTATTGTTTCAGGTACACACTGATAAAAATAACCAAATGTTGCGTGCCATTATTTTGTATTATGAATCATAAGAAGAATTTACGCAAGAAAAAGGAGCGGTTTTAAAGCATAAGTAAGTAGAAGTTTACATGCCCATTGCCCGTTACGTGTGATGCTGGATCAAAAATAAAGGTCTTCAAGCCTAAGTTTCCTGGCTGTGAAGATAGAAGCTATTGGACAATGAAATATTTACAATAATGCGTTTGTAGACACAGAATGATCATCACACAGAACGAGCTGTCCAAACATTCGTAGAATAAATGCATAGTAGTTAGAAATTAGAATGGTTTTAAGGGGGTACATTTTTAGGCAGCTTCTGGCCGGCTAGCGTATACGTATACATTCCTATTTGTAAGTGTTATTTTATTATTAGTTATTAGCGAAGAGATTCAGATCCCGCAGTCAAACTGTGTAAACCGTTTTGTGGGACACGTGTTACTGTCTAAATCTACCTTTTTCTGATAATAAAATAAATAATTAAAAAAAAATTGTTACAGAACGCAGGTAGAACAACGCTTTGGAAAAATGGTTATAAAATGTGTTTGTTACTTATACTTTTTACTCGAAGTATCTTATCTTATTATGTAAACGACGACACTATTCCACGTTTCTCCACCGTCAGTAAAGTTGTCACATCAGTTCGCTATACTATCTAACACGCCAGCTCTAACGTACACTGATATCATTAGGACATCTAAAGGATGACGTTCGGATACCGCGCGTTCCTCTCGTTCTTGCTCGTACAGGCGGGAAAGCGCGGTCGCGTGATAAACTATATAACGTGAGGCTATGTAGCGATATAACGTTACTATTTGTAGTTAAGTGCGATAGGGATGCACCGATGCGATGAAGTTTATCCCACTAGTGTGCTACGCCCGCAGATGTAGTGAGAAATATGTTTCCTTCGTATATTCAGGGAAAGTCACGAACGGGTTATGCTATTTCAGTCGGTCTTAGTACATTAAAGTACTAACGTTGACCGAACTAGCACGACAAATTCGAACGAAAATACGAGTGAGAACTAACAGGGCGCTACGTGGATGTGTTTGATATCCAACAAGCATGTTGATTGGTTCCACACGAACATAGCGCTAGTGGCAACGGGTTCGACTAAGCTGATTGGTGGATATCAGACGCATCCATAGCAATGTAGCGGAGCACATCTCTGGTAGTAAGGTACTCTTATGCACCACATTCTGTAGCTGTATTGGCGCGGGTGACGAACGGAGACCAAATGTCATCTGTTAGGTATCGTTCTGATGTCATATGCCTGTGTTAGAATCGGCCCGTTTCTCTCGCGTCTCCCGGGAGTCGTAGACAGTCAGCCGCTCCGGGGCGCGGTGAGACATTCAAAGACTTGGAGTTGCTTTGCTTTTGTACTGAGATGTATTTGTCTCTAGTAACTTATTGGGAATTGTCCCGTAGTAACTTATAGAAAATTTTAAATGTACCTACTGAGTTTGTCTGTTTCAACATTATTTGTCAGATTTTGATAGTTATACCTTTTGGCTGGAATTACTATGAAACCCATAACTATCAGTTAGCCGGACGGTAACAACATGACATGACAAAATTAATAAAGAAGTAATAGCGGTAAAATAAGGACGTTGTCGTCCCGACGGATTGATAAAGTAAATAACATTATACATACATACATACATACATACATACAATCACGCCTGTATCCCATAAAGGGGTAGGCAGAACACATGAAACTACTAAAGCTTCAGTGCCACTCTTGGCAAATAAGGGGTTGAAAGAAAACGAAACTGTAACATTGAAGTGATAGGTTGCCAGCCTCTCGCCTACGCCACAATTTAACCCATATCCCACAGTCGCCTTCTACGACACCCACGGGAAGAAAGGGGGTGATGAAATTCTTAACCCGTCACCACACAGGTCAAATAACATTATGTAGGTAGGTAGTAAAGTGTTAGTGTAGCATATCGAAAGTATATCTTACATTGTTTGAATACGGCAGACAGATGTGTGAATCGGCATCTGTGTGAAATTGGTTGGCTTGTGAAAATTGTGAGCATAATAACATCATAAACGATTTCACACAAGAAACGCCAGACATGTTATTAGTAATATAATCGTAAGTAACCTTTTCCACAGCCTTTTCATTCGATCGAGCCAGTAATGTGAGCTTCGTTACGTTCATGTCTTGTTAGGGCTCAACCTGAGACGTCGAAGTCTGGATTCACGTCTAAAGCGTTACCAAGCTCTGAACAAGGCTTTTAAGTGCCTTACTGTCATAAAATGGAACCCATATCTCACCGTAGACTTCTACGACACCCACGGGAGAAAAAGGGGTGGGTAAATTCTTAACCCGTCACCAGACGGGATTTACTCGTACTCAATTCCCAAACACAAAAGACAAGCTAATAATTGTTTTGCATTTTTTTCTTCGCGTGCTTCGCTTTGTCCGACAGAATTTCTTTCACGAAATGCCATCCTAGTCACAAACATTTTGGTACATCCGGCACATTTCAGTTTTTGTACAGCCAAGCTCCACGAGAAATAACGATACAATCTCTAGGATTTCTGATTTCTCGACCTATTAGAAGTCTCGAGTTTCGAGAAATCTCGAGCCCAAAGTCTCGAGTCTTCTCGAGTCTCGAGTCTTTTTTTATAAATGGTAAAATTTTGATAAAAGAATAAACAATAATATGATTAGTAGTTTTTATTGCACCACACTATTATAAAAAATGCGTATGAGCAATAAAAATCTTCTTTGAAATAAACATAAATCAAATTTTAACAAGAAAACTACAATTATAGTCTTGAAAATAATACCTAATCCTTTAACTTCCCCGCCTGTGCACGGGTTAAGTAAATTAAAATGTCATGTATTAAATCATAATGCCATTGAAATTAAACGTTTAAAATAACTTCTTCTTCTTCCTCGTTTTCTCATTGCCGAGGATCGCGACCACAAGTAGCATGTCTCCATTGAACGCGGTCATAAGCCATGTGGACTCCATAGTATACGCTGTCGCCACACGATTTCTTCACACAGTCAGACCATCTCTTACGAGCCCCACCCCAAGAATGTTTACCATTAAGGCTCCACGCACTCGGAGGCAACAGTTGCTCGGCAACTTTCGTATTCGTATGAAAAGTTGCATCGCCTCGTGTACGCACCTTCATACTAGCCCATAGACCGAGCGACGGAGACAAAACAGTTTTGTCTCCCGTCTGTGGGGGGCCTAATTCGCCATATTATGCATTGGTGCTCTCATAATGTGTCCGAAAAATCTGAGGGTTGCTCTTGGCATATTTTGGAGAGCCGTGTGGTGATATTCAGTTCTTTTAGCTTTTCAAGTTATACTCGTAGCAGTCTTCGCCAGCACCACATCTCAATAGCGTCAATCTTAGCCACATCAAAACTTTTCAGGGTCCAAGTTTCGGCACCATATATAAATATCGAGATTATCGAGAAGACAAAAGATCGAAATAATCGCACTTTATTTTGACGTCGGATTCCTTTGTTCTTCCAAATCTTGTCGAAGTTAGCCGTAGCACTCTTCGCAGGTTATCAATGACCCAAGATACATAAACGCGCTGACTTTTTCGTAATGACGAATTGCTTTTAAATAACACGAGGCTGTCAAAACTAGCCAAAGTCGCTGCCAGCTTACGTTGGAATGAGAGGTTAGATCGCTTTATCTCGTTATATTTATGGCCGCCGTTCGGCACCGTCCCCACCGCCTCGCGATGAGACCGGGCAGAAGGTAAAAAGTTGCATTTCACTCCAGTGGCCCGTTCCTCGAAAGGTACAAGCCTTGTATTACAAGTGTGTTGCCATGACAACCCATACGATTTGACAGTTCGCGCACTTGTAATACAAGGCTTGTACCTTTCGAGAAACGGGCCCCAGGTCGTACTTTACATTCGGGACTCGAGACGTCTCGAGTACCTGTCATTTTTTTCTCGTCTCGAATGAAGCCGAAATTCTCGAGAAGTCTCGAGTTCGAGACTCTCGAGCAGAAACCCTAACAATCTCCCTATAAAAACTACTAGGGAAATATAACCACTTAGGTATATGACATCGTGATTAATGTGTCTTAACGGAAGTCAGGCCGGTGAGGAAGGGGGGTGAGGGGGGGAGATGATTAATACGAGGGCAGGTGAAGGGGTCAGACAGCTCGGGTCGACTATCAATTATGGACTTATAGTTTAGCTGTGCTTCATAAAAATGGATAAAGCAATCTCTGTCCCGAAAATCATTTCATTTTATTTACATAGGTACAGGTCAGCGAAGGAAATAATATGGACTAGTTAGTATAAGATTTTGCATGCCATATTATGGTAGACCATACATGCATGTACCCATTAATAGCTACAATATGAATCTATAACACCCCAACGACATGTACCCATGATAACTGTGTATGTTCAGGCAATTTAAATGAATTGAATTGAATTGACTTCAAACATAAATTTACATGAGTTTTTTGACAGCAACCACCTTTCCATACATACAGAGTGTTGCCGGCAAATGGGCTTTTTTTATCATTGTTATTTAATTTAACCGCACTATTAATACAGGTAATAAAAAATTGACTTGATAATAAATAAACTTTCTAACAAAAAAAAAATTGTCAGCAATGTACAGCACACAAAATAAGGTTGACACTTCAAGTAAGGGCAAAGATAAAATTTACGAAAAACTAATATTTCCTTGTCTACCCTTCTTTTCTACTTTAGGCTAAGAACTTTTCAGCCACCTCTCGTACTTAATTTAACTTTACACTTATTTCAAAGTTTATGATATAATGTCACTTTAGTCCTAAAATGCACAAATGCGTACGCAATCGCAAACGTTCAAAATTATCAAGCTATTATCACAGCTAGCGGGCTAAATTAGCACAATGATATCATTACAGGTCAAAGTTTATCAGTTTTGCAGGTAAAATGAAACCCATCGAAACCGCGTCGGAAACCCTAATGAGCTAATATAGTGTTACCGTACTATCAAACTCTGTGCTGGACGTGAAAATGGCTCCAACTATCGTTTTATAAATGACCTTTTTTTGTTTACCTGTTTATGATAAAACATCTGGCCGTCCCTATCGCACTTACAAATAGTGCGATAGGGACGGCCTGATGTTTTATCATTTATCGCGCGACCATACTTGCCTGCCTGCAAATTAACATCCTTATTTTATCCGCCGATGTTTCGGCCGTTGCATTGACCGTGGTCACGGTTACTTCCAACGATTAGTTTTCTATGGAAAACACGTTATCACCAGTCATCTTGTCATAGGAAATAAGCTCCAACCAGACCCGGTCCGCTCTAACGTCATACCTCTTAAGGTCATTCAAGACCAGAACTCCAACTCAAATCTCTACCGTCTACTACACAGGCCATTAAAAGCTAAAACCGTTGTCATAACATTTTACACGACTTACATCGTTACAAAATGGAGATTAGCCGCGAGATAGACGTTTACAACACAATTACACATTCCTCGGCGTTTTAATATGCCTTCACGGCGCAACCCCCGCCGCCGCCGCCGCCGCCGGTACATACAATTTCAATTTAACCCCCTTTTTATACAGGCAGGGAGAAGAATTAATCAAGAGTGTGAAGCGTACAATAGGTTCTACCTTTTGTTTTTGTACGAATTTCTATAACTTTGGATTGTAAAATAGGACAACCGGCACAAGCACCACACTAAAATTCAAAAAAGGAGTGTACAAGTTTCTAATGGGTCGGCAACGCGCATGTGACCCCTTGAGTTGCAGGCGTCCAACCAAAATGTTCCAAAACATTTTTTTGTAAACTCTCTCAGGCCCACTTGCACCAACCACTCAACTCAGGGTTAGTGGGCTGTCAGCTGTCAAAATCCATAAAAAATGGTGGGTTAACCCTCGGGTTAACCCTCTATTTTCATTGGTGCAAGTGGCACTCAGAGGTATCAGAGATGATGCTTAAATAAATAAAACAATTGCCTAAGATTCTTTTAAATGTTACTTTTATGCTTGAGTCGAGTCGAATTCTATAGCGACGAAGTTTTACGCTAGTTGACGCCTGATTGAGGCGTGATTGACGCGTGATTGTCGCTAGATGTCACTTAACTATGCCTATACAAATAACCCGCTTTTACTGATGTATGGAGTTAGAACTCTTCCCTTATATATTCCTCTATGGAAGGTAGCAGCGTCATTATGAAGTAATAATAATAATTATAGCTCTTTTAGACAGACAGCTTCATATATTAATAAAGCTTGTTTAGGTACGTTGGTTTATCCCAACCAACACACAGCCCTTCATTAAAGACATGAATTATTAAAATTATTTTCAATGAACTTTAACAGAATTTATATTACCGCCACTGAATGCTGGGTATTAAAATATGCATGTCAATAAAACAGCTACGGTTAGCAAATATAACTTTTTATATTATTTATTTGGGACAATAAAGTCAATATAACCGGCCATCCAGCGAGTTCGATCAGAAGCCGATTCTGAGCTGATATTGTTACTCAGCAATATTTCCTTATTGAACAGGCAATGAACGATTAAGTGTCACTGTGTCGGGCGGCAATAATTGTCACTGTTGTGACACCATAAGGCCACACGACGTTGGTGATTGGTTCCCGTGGTCTAGGTTCCGTAGAACCCAGTGAAACCCAATGACACCCCGTGTGACCCAACCACGAAACCCAGCTCTTAAGCTGTAGTCTTTACCACAAAAAAAAGAAACAACCATAAAAAATGGAGATCTCGGCGAATTAAAATACAATTACGAAATATTTATTTATTAAAACACATGCACTAACACTTTCATATGAATAATTAAGTCTACTTAATTAAGTCAATTAAACATTAAACTTTACAACATTTGCAATAAGAAAAGTTGTCCAACTCCTCTAAAGTGCAATAGTAAAGCAATAAGTCTTTGGCAAGTCGCGGATAAGTCGCGCGGAACCCGGGCACAACTACGTAAGTAGCGATTAATATTGTTAGAACAAATACGCCTGGGCGCCCCGCGGGGGCAACTTCTACAACTTCAATTACTTATTTATCACCCTCATATATTATTTTTGTAAGGTTTCTGTTTTGTTTAGAGTTAAAGCCAATTTGAAGATATACGAGTATGTAGTATGTGTTACGTATACATGCGTAATACGCATTGCGTATACTTAATATAAAATAAAATCAAAGTTATGTCTTATATTCAATTCAATGTTCCATAATTTATCCCGAATTTATTTTAGGACTTTGACATATTTTGTAGCACAAAAAGATGTGTCTAATGTTGTGTATTTTCGATAAAGTACTCTAAAATAAGTTACAAATATATTAGTTGAAAATGAGCGCTGTGTCTCTGTCTAATGTCGACTTCACAACTCGAGTGTCGTCTATAAGTCCGTTTTCACATTATCCGATATATCCTATACCGGATCGGATAATGTCGGAAGGATTTCAATGGAAAACACTTCTGGTGTTTTGGGTGTCCACGGGCGACAGTGATCACTTACCATCAGGCGACCTGTCTGCTCGTTTGCCTCCTATCCCATAAAAAAATCCAAGATAGCGCCTGTAATGTATGGGATATCGGTCCGACATCCGATATCGGATTGGATAATGTGGAAACGCACTAACACCGTGCGATATAAACTCAGATATCTTGATAATCAAATCACGGTAATATTTTGAATGTCAGAATGCTGTCTCTGCTATCTAAGTCTGTTTGCTACATCGACGCTTCCCAAAACACATCGCGACGAGGAAATGCACTTTATGCATTCGGTGGACCGATTTTCATCAAACATGGCTAAGAACACTCCCGACTAATTCAGCTTTCGAACGAAAAAAAAACTAAATCTAAATAGGTTCGTCCCTCCGGGAGCTACGATGCCACGGACAGACAGACAAACACACACGTCAAACTTATAACCCCCCTGTCGTTTAGGCGTTGGTATTTAAATTGTGTGTAGGTAGTAGTAGGCAGGTAGGTAATAGGTAGTAGCCATGTACGGTAAAAAAGGAGAGTTTGCTATATTGGATTTCAAGAACGATGACTCAGAAGGCCCGTTTGAATGCATCTAAGACATTATTAAAATTGGGGTTTAACGAAATGTATCATTTAATGTGTTTTACGTACAATTTTTTTTAACCGACTTCAAAAAAGGAGGAGGTTCTCAATTCGACTGAATGTTTTTTTTTTTTATTTTTTTTATTTTTTTGTATGTATGTTCCTCGATATCTCCGAGAATTGTGGACCGATTTTCAAAATTTTTTTTTGATCGAACGGGTATAACCCCGAGATGGTCCCATTGGCACCAAGTCAGGGTCTGATGATGGGATCCTGGAGAAATCGAGGGAACTCTTCAAATGTTATAGGCACATGTAATGTTTTTAGTGTATTTTTCAAAGGTAAACCAGTATTTACGCCTGATGGTAATAATTTTATGTGGCTGAGCTGATGATGGAAGGTCAACTCCTCAATGGTTAGGAGTTAAAGGATAATTCTTTCACTAGTGTATATGTATTCGGACTGATACATATAATATCAATAGGATCCACTAAAAATCAACAAATAAATAAACTTTTTTAACAAAAAATAAAACCGCCTTCAAAAATAATCGCGTTACAAAACACGGAGAAACTAAAAAGCAAAAAATAATAAACCTTTGAATTCAGATTTCTTATCGTATTGCAATAATCTAAACATCCAAATTATAAACAAATCAATTATTTTTGGAGTCGGTGCCAGCCTGCGTATGGTTGGGTGGGGCAAACAGGCAATAGCAAGGCGACGAACAAGTCTGGTACCGACTGCAAAAATAATTGATTTGTTTATAATTTGGATGTTTAGATTATTGCAATACGATAAGAAATCTGAATTCAAAGGTTTATTATTTTTTGCTTTTTAGTTTCTCCGTGTTTTGTAACGCGATTATTTTTGAAGGCGGTTTTATTTTTTGTTAATTACTGTACTTTGTCAGTGGAGCTCATAGATATCTCCATGTTATTGTGTCTTAACCATCAAAGGAGCCTTGGATCTCAGACGGCAAAGGCCGTCTCACCAAACAGAAAGCAACAGTGGGTTCTGTTTACGGAAATTCTTAATTAAATGACGGCCCCGCGGCTGCACAATTTAATTATCGTATTCTTGAAATTACGGCAAAGGCAGAGACTTGCATGTTTCATTAAGTAATTATGGCAATCTCTAACAATATGAAAATGTTTTGATTCGCGCTCCAGATTCCCTTGTTTACGAAGCTTGTGGATCAGAGACAAAGTGGGTAAAGACTGATCATCTCCATTTGGAGTTGCATTTATGGAGGATTGGGAACAGATTGAGGTAGGGTTTGCAAGATCCGCCGATTTTTCGGATCCGGATATTTCGGATCTTAAAATTTGCCGGATCCGGATATCCGGATATTTCGGATAAAACGGATCCGTGTTGAAAAGGTCACTTTTTATAGGGGTTTCGTCAAATCAAAGCTGCTGTTACCGAAATAAAATAATTTAAACTCACAAAACGACATAAATATAGTCTATTATTGCTTCATTAACTTTTTAGACGAACTTTTAACATACAATTGTGTCGTTTTACTTCAAAGTCGCGTAAATCGATTCGGTTTTAAGGATGATATACAGAAAAAGCAGAATGGATTTACCAGAGTTTGAAGTTAAGCGACACAATTAATGTCACTCCCATTGTACAGGCCGTACAGCATAGAGGGATAACATTAAACAGTAGGCCAATATTTTTGTTTAACATACATTAGCTATGCAGGGTAATTTAGTGTTGTTCACTAATACCTCCGTTTTACTGGGGCGTCTATCCGTAACCACAGCCAATAAATACATCCATGCGAAATTGTAGATGTAGGAAAAAAAGATAAAATAATATAATTTTATTGCGCTACACGTATTAGACGTGTAAAATATGTTACACATATTTAGTTATCATGTACCATTTTCAATTGTTTTTCTGAACTTATGTGCAAAATGTCATTTGATATTTGCCAGTCGCTTTTCAGTGAAGCTCTAAGGCTGGCAGTGCACCTCCAATCCTTCTGTTGTTTTGGGTGTCCATAGGCGGGAGTGATCGCTTACCATCAGGCGACCTGTCTGCTTGTTTGCCTCCCATCTTATGTAGCTTATGAAATAATTACGTATATAATTATATTAATTACTTCCATGATCTCTAATATCGTTTCTGCTTTATAGAAAATTAATAATTTATCGTTATTCCTGCGGGATGCATCCAGTTAGAAACGAAAGCAGTTTTAAAAACAATGGTTTACTGTTCATTTTATTTAGTTTGTTAACATATAGTTTTATGGATTCATCGCATGGCGTAATGTACCAAACCTAACCTAGCTTGATTTTCTGGAGTATTTGAATTAAAAAAACCGGCCAAGTGCGAGTCGGGCTCGCGCACAAAGGGTTCCGTAGCAGCAAACCAAAATTACAGTTAAATCAACCTATCTCAAAAACTATAAGAGATACTTTGATCAAACCAAAAATCGTTGAAAGAGTTAATTAGCATGCATCACCTCTATTTTTTTTAGAATTTTATACCCCGTAGTTATAAAAATAGAGGGGGGGGACATACTTTTTACGACTTTGAGAGCTGATATCTCAAAAACCGTTCACTTTAAGAAAAATGTTTTTTAGAAAACTTTATATCATTTTAAAAGACCTTTCCATTGATACCCCACACGGGTATGTACATCGAAAAAAAAATTTTCATCCCTCAGTTACATGTATGGGGGCCCCACCCCCAATTCTTTTTTTTACTATTTAGTGTCATAATTTTGTAGCGGTTCATACAACACATATTCCCATCAAATTTCATCACTGTAGTACTTATAGTTTCCGAGTAAATCGGCTGTGACAGACGGACAGACGGACAGACGGACAGACGGACAGACGGACATGACGAAACTATAAGGGTTCCGTTTTTGCCATTTTGGCTATGGAACCCTAAAAATGTGAATAAATATTTTAGGCGACAAAATACAGGAAATAATTCATAAATTTCATTCGAAAATTCTTTCTGGCGTGGATAGATACCCATATTGAACGGATCCGTATTATCCGTTTTATCCGGATCCTATGAGACCTCGGATCCGGATCTCAAATTCAACGGATATCCGGATAATTCGGATATCCGGATATCCGGATCTCAAACCCTAGATTGAGGATATCAAACTTAAAAACATACACTGGCATCTGACGTGACAACTACATAGGTACTTATATCCACTGGTGTGGGTCTTTGTTTCTTAGTACCTACTTATGTAGGTAGATGTGAAAGTCAAAAAGTACATGTACAAAATTGATATTGTTATTTTTATTTATTGGGATTATTTTTTTTGCATTAATAAACATCGATATTTTAATCACCACACTACTTTCAATTACCTATTGAAAACACGCCTTTCTATTAAAACTACCGCTTACGGGTCAACCGCTTTCGAAGAAAGCCAGTTCTGTCAAGCTGGTGCAATTTCACAGACGAGACGTTCAGATGTAGGTCTCTTTCAGTAATCACAGTTGAAACTAGCAGTCTCTATGAAAAGCCTGTCCGTAATGAAAATGTTTTGAGATTTTTTGCGCATGTTTAATATCAGGCGGCGTCTGTCGTCCGATCGGCGATATCAAGAGTACGCCGGCAGCAGTTAATTGGAGCCGGATCCGGGCTCTTTCAGACGGCTCGTGCTCTTCAATTATCGGTAGTAGGGGCGCCATTTTCATTTGTAATGTATAAAAGAAGAAACTGACTGACTGACTGACATATCAACGCACAGCCGAAACCGCTGGTCTTAGAGATTCCAAATTTGGCACGTAGGTTCCTTATAATGTGTAGAAGAGCATTAAGAAAGGATTTTTCAAAATTCACATCCTATAGGGGGTGAAATGGGATTCCAAAGTCTGTATGGAAAAACAAGATTAGATTAGTACGCGGGCGAAGGCGCGGGACAAAGCTAGTTTGTAATAATCAAGGATCGTTAACTGTACTAGGGTTGCTAACTGGTTGTCATACGTCATTTCAATGGATTTCGCTCGCAGTTAACGATCCTTGGTAATAAGTCAGGAAAATACTTGATACAAATAAGTCAGGAAAATAAGTAATATTTGAAAAGCTAATTTTTTATTTTCAGAAATCCATATTATAGATTATCGAACCAATATTATATTGCACTTCAGAAGAACCAGAAATTAATTCACCTATTTTGTGAAAATCTTTTTTTAAATCTTATCTTAAACAGGTTCAATTCAAAAAATAATTACCAAAACATAGTAGGTTTGTGAATTGTATACATCTATATAGACCATTAAAATGTATTTTCGATTCGTCCTCCTCCTACGTCCTCCACATATCCTCCAGTTGATTACATTCCACCCAAAGATCTCATTTCATTTAAAAATAAATATCCGAAAATGGTTCAAAAATAAATACCGAATGTACAGTATTATTGTCACGTGTCTCTTTTCTAAGCTTTGCTCTTTTAGCATTCCGGGATTCCCGGGACTATCCGCAAGAAAAATCCTCGAGTTGGTGCCCCTGACAGTAAACCTGTAAGATTACTCGTCCACTGATCACAGCGGTCCGTATCGGCCGCGCTGGGAGCAGAGCTAGTCGACGATCGACAATAACCGGCGGATTACTTCACTCAGACCAGTTCATTGTGAATTTAAAGAAAAAAGGATTCCATCCGTATCACATAATGCTTTTTATTTCGGCTTTGCAAGGAAGGTTCTTTAGGTCAAATACAATTTTTCTCTTTCTAATGTTTTAACTGTTACTGTTAACGAAAATAATAAAGTAAGTATTCAAAAAATAAATTAATTGGTTGAATATGCGTGTAGTTCCAACTACTAGGTATGTATAGAAACAAACATTAAATCAACTGTCAACAAACACAAGACGCTATTTGCTTCTACCCTACCTATTATAAATTACAAATAATCTAGGTAAGCACATTCTTGAAGCAAGCCAATAACTTATACTATTTAGCTTTAGAATGTCAGACAATCAATCTGGTGAGTAATGGAATTCAAACCCGGGTCATCTGGCTTCGAAGGCTAGGCACATACCTATTCCCGACTAAGCTAGAAAGCCATTATTAGAGAGAAACTTTTTAACGGGAAGCTAACAGCACTAAGTGGCGTACCTTTGTGAATCACCTGTGCACGTTATTACGAGCAGAGGCACTACCACGAGACTTCAACGTTTTAGAATACGTTATCAACGTAAACCTATGACGTCCCGTGCCACAGAACTTAATTTAGATAGAAGAAACAAATTCGTATATTTGTATAGGGGCCGAGCGTGTCAAATTTTGTACTGAAGTTGATTCTTGCCTGTAATTTTAAATATGTCTCAGGCTCTTGATTGTTCATAATTTTTGTTGCAATTGAATATCACGTAACGAGGCATTTTTTATGTTTTGGTTGACTTCAACTTACAAAAATTGACGCCCGAAAGCTGCAAGCTGCGAGTAAAGACGGACAACTCAGTGGATTTCACTGAGTTCATTTGACACGCTAAGTAGATACGTTTGCTTGATCTATGGTTTATATGACATATCTGTGTCCCGTGCCTTCTAAATAGCCACATGTCAAAATGTTTGATTTTTGAGATTTCGCAGATTCAGGGGGGCGATTTTTGAATCTCGGCTATTCGATTTCGTGAAATTCGAATCGAAAACGAGTGGTCATTACCACTAGTTATAAAATTACTAGTCATCCTTTTTCAAAAATAGCATTACGTTGTTTTCCACAGACTTTCGAACGGCGAATTCGTGCGTTCGGCATTAAAAAATCGATCCCCTGGTTCAGAATCATTCAAATTACCTACGACTTTTATTCGGAAAAAATAAAAAAGTCTCCTTTAAATCCTTTTTGGAACGTGTATAAGTATTTGTATCTTTGGTTCGTTAAAACCGAAATAAATTACACATATGAAAGAAAAAGTGACCAAGTCCTCTGGTGCCTGAGGCTGGAAACGAACCAGCGTACTTTCCAATCGCGGGAAATGCCTCCAGCCTCAGGCACCAGAGGACTTGGTCACTTTTTCTTTCATATGTGTAATTTATTTCGGTTTTAATTTATATACATAGTAGTGTGACTACTTTAAGACAGCACAAGTTGAAATATTTTCAATAGATTATAATTTAACTTGTGTTCATTAGAATCTTTGGTTCGGTCGTGAGTAAGTAAGTTACCGTTTTGGGATGCTGTTCACTTTCTCCATACAACGAAGGTCATTGACGTTATGGCTATGGAGTAACGTATTGTAGAACATCAAAAACTCGTGGTCTTTACCATAGCTATAGGGCTAGCTGTCGCGACGAAATTAAATTTTTGAACAAGTTAGTCGACGTCACAAAGTGATGCTCTTGGACTTGACGAGAGAATAGTAAAAGGTTAAAACTGATAACAGTTAAATTCACATCTTACTCGTAACGCTTGGTTAAATGCAAATTGAAGAAAATCGACTTGGGAAAAAAACAACACAAACTATTAACTATGTTTATTGAATTTTTCAACTGCCCATGAGTTAAAACTTAAGTATACTACATATTTTGAAACTCGACTTTTGATGATCAAAAGTAAGATGATCGAAGCACGGCTCATTTTGTATTTACGTAAAGTACTAGCATAAAATGTGATCTTTTTTCATTGCTCTAACATGAAGTCGCTATATGTCTGACGAGAAATAGACATGTATGAAATTGGTGCTGACTACTCATAAAACATGACCTATTTTTATTTAGTGTACTCTATCAGGACAATGGCATAATTGGGGCACTCCTGATTACCCATTCACTCCGGCGCGATGCATCTCCAAAGGCTGCATGCTCGGTTATGTGCTATGTGCTTGAAGACGCACACCGGATACATAACGTAATTGCGTACGTTTATACGATTTACTGTACACTCACGTATAAATTGCATATACAAGCTCACGATAATGTGTTCAGATACATTACAGGATGGTACAATGAGCTGCAAAAGTGCATGGCGAATTTATCAATGAGTTCATTCATAATATCTCCATGCAATTTTGCAGCCCACTTTACATTATATATGTCGCAGGGAAATGGTCAAAACAGAGATTTCATCAAATCTCTAAGGGATTTGATCAAATCACGCAGTATGTCAAAATGGCGAATCCATTTCATCATTTCTCTAGAAAATTTCAGTCATTTGACTAAATCCCTGACTCTGTTTAGTGAAATCACAAAATCGGCCAATAGACACGCCACGTTTTGTCATTTCACTAGATTTGTTTAGGGATTTGACAAAATCGCTGAACCACGACAGTGAGTTGACGAAACGAACTCAAAAAGTCAACTAGTTTTAACATTTCCCTAAACAAATTTAGGGAAATGATAAAGTCTCAACTGGTGATTTGATCAAACGTCTGAACCGGTTTCGTGAAATGACAAAGCCAAGAATCTAATATATCCAATTAGATTTATTAGACCCTTGCCTTTGTCACTTGATTTGATTGAATCCTTAACTAGATTAGTGAGATGGTAAAATTGAATCCGTTTTTAAGAGTTTTTGGTTTTCTATAAATAAGAAAAAAAAATAGAAAAAGTTTAGAAACAAAGCTAAAAATGTTTCATTTTAAATTATTTTCGTATTTATTGAAACATTTTGTCTTTTCACTGAACTTGTTTAGCGAAATGATAAAACTAGTTGACTTTATAAACTCGTTTCGTCAACTTACTGACGTGGTTCAGGGATTTTATCAAATCCCTAAACAAATCTAGTGAAATGACAAAACGTGGCGTGTCTATTGGTCGATTTTATGATTTCACTAAACAGAGTAAGGGATTTAGTCAAATGACTGAAATTTTCTAGAGAAATGATAAAATGGATTCGCCATTTTGACATCCTGCGTGATTTGATCATATCCCTTAGTGATTTGATGAAATCTCTGTTTTGCCCATTTCCCTGCGACATATACATAGTGTGCACGGGAAAACGTCCCACTTTGTCGATTGCTATAAAGCCGTTTGTCAGTTTATTCATATAAAGATACAAGTAAATCTCACCGTATGGTAACCGACAAAGTGAGACGTTTTACTAAACACACTCACAATTAATGACAAAACAGTGGGGAATCTCTTTAAAATGAGATCTCTTAGAATCTTAAAGCTGACGAGCGTGTAATATGAAGAATGTTATGAAAGTGAAGGAAACGATAGAAGAAGCAGATATTATAAAACGATAAAATTTAGGTACACTAGGGAATCTGGCCTTTGCACTCGCAAGACGCCAGTGGTTCAACCACGGATCACTCATCGAAAAATAGCTGCCTCATATAAATAAATCATCCACATTCACACAATTATGCTAAACGTAACGTGTCATAAATGAACAGACAAGCACAAACCGCTCATAAACTTAATTAAAGTGAACCCGCGTCTGAGTAATAAGTATCCGCTGTTGGCGAGATTTAATGCAATTTGCATAGTTACGCGCTCCCAAACGCTGAGGTTCAAACTTGAGGCATTCCGCTTGTACTTATAGATCACCCACACGAGATAAAGCATCGTGCTCAGCTCGCGAACTGCACTGTGGAACGAAATCCGGCTCTCGAAGACATAGGACTCGAACTTGTTATTTTAATACTTTTTTGATTGAAATGGGTTAAGTTTTATCATTTCTATGACAACCTATAACTTTTAGGCCATTTTACTTGAAAATTATAGTTTTGTATTTTTTTTTTAATAAAGATGTATGGAGCGGGAATAAAATCTTAAGAAACTCAAACTTAGCCGCCATACCCCCCACAAACGAATATACTTACTACGAATTATTTGTGATTTTTTGGCATACTCCGTTTTCCCGCGGCGATTGCGAAACATTTTTGAAGAATCGTTTAATGTTTCTATGGAAAAATCACACAAACCAAAGTTGATATTTTAAGTTGTTTTTTATTGGAATAGGTTTGGTTGAACATTTCTATGACAATTTATCAATTTCAGGTGATTTGGAGTGAAAACAGTCGTTTTATGATTTTATTCAATAAAAATGTATGGAATGGAGCCAGGAAGAACAATCTAAATAAAATATATCTTAAAAATCTCAAAACCTACAGTTATATCCCCGCAAGTAGGTAGGTAAGTAGGTAGTACTAATACTGCGAATTATTTGTGGTTTTTTGAAGTTACCGCCACACTTGCGTTTTTTTTATTCCTTTACTTTTTCTATGGAAAAAACACAGAAACCTAGGTTGACATGTTAAAGTTTGTGTGATTAAAATGGGTTATACTAGTCATTTCTATGATAATAACATATGTTAGGCGAATAAGTGTGAACTGTGAATATTATCATTTTATGATTGTACGAGAACAACGAAAAAAAGTTTTATTTCAAGAATCCCAAAATTAACCATTATATCCTCGCAGACGGGTATACAGCAAATTATTTGTTTATTAAAATGGGTTAAACTATAGTCATTTACATAAAAATCAGGCAATTTGGCATGAACATCATTGTTTTATTCTGTTTTCCGATAGAAAAAATGCATGAAACAGGCACATAAAAAAAGAATTACCTAAGAACCTTAAAATTAACTATTAAGTATATGATCGCAGATGGCTAGATTATTTTCAGTATTATTAACGTATTTAACAATAACTTGAGACTTACTTAAAGTATCTGTAATTAAATTCAGATATTAGACATAATTAAATATTAGAGACTTTGTCTACACAATTACTAATCACCCCTTTACTAAAATATTAGTTCAACTTGGCCCATCATTAATGTAATGAGTTTGTCATGAATGACGAGATTATGAGTAATTAAATAAGTACGGATTTATTTCATAAGGCCCTACTGCTCATTAACTAGGGTAACATCATTTGTGAATACAATTAAGAAAAAAGATAACCATATAGTGTAGGTATACATACATACATACAATCACGCCTGTATCGCATGTAGTGTAGGTATATAATATATTATTAACATAAACTCCCATTTTAGTAAGGTAACATTAATTAGTAAAACACTATAAATGGGTCGAAATTCGTGCAATAGTGCCATTACGTATTATTTTGCGTTATAATCAACATCTAAAAAGAAATTCAGTGCATCAAAAATGTCCACCTTTAAAACCAACTTGGACTTGTTTGTAATTATACAAAGTAAGTCTCCTCTCAGTCATGAGACATTATTTGAAGCAGTCGTTCGTCAATTAGGCTCCAGCCTATCTGAAGAAAACAGTGTTGTTCTTGATGTATTTTGTAAAAAATTCACCCGATCAGTGAAAGAAAGGTGGCAAAGATCAGGCCGAAATTCCAAAGCATTTAGACTTAACTACGAAACTTGGCTTCAAGAAAACGTAGATTGGCCAAGCTGTCTACAAACCAATACAATACTCGTGCCAGATGAAAATGATTCTTTTACGTGTCTTCAGTCTATACCGATAACATCGACCGCTCAGGAAACCTTAGAACCAGGATGTTCAATGTCTTCAATTGTAACTCGAAAACGCTTCGAAAATCTATCGAACAAGCAACAGAAGAGAACATCTGAAAGCCATACATCGGAAGATTCCATTGAAATGGCATCAGTAGCAGCAAAACTTCTAAAAAATGATGGTCGTGAAGACATAGCATTCGTTATCGAACACATGCTAAAAAATCCAGGATCACAGCTGCCAAGATACGCAAAACAGTCGAAAAGCTCGAATTAAACTCGGATAGTGATTTAGATGAATAGATAATATTAGCTTTTATGTGATCCAAAGAAACATAAATCATCGGTGTTCATCCTATATTCTACTTCTCCTAACGATTAAAAAAAACAGCAAGTTTGACGGAAAAGTATACCCAGTTCCGACTTGTTTCATAAATTATTACCGCAAAAAAAACATAAAATTATGATATTTACACAAATTGTAAGTAAATCGCCGGACATTTGTAGATTATCATAAAAACGACTAGTGTAACCTATTTTAATCACAAAAACTTTAATATATGAAATTTGGTTTTTGGGTTTTTTTTGCATAGAAACAATACACGATTTAAAAAAAAACTCGCATGTGTGGCGGTAACTTGTAGTATGCAAAAAAATCACAAATAATTCGTACTATAACTACTTGCGAAGATATATTATAACTCTAAGGTTGTGAGATTTTTAAGATATATTTTTTAGATTTCTCGCTTTGCCTACATACATTTTTATTAAAAAAAAAAAAAAAAAACCGCTAGTTTTCACGCCAAGTCACATGAAACTTATAAATTGTCATAGAAATTATCAATCAAATCCATTTCAATAACAACTAGTTTTTTTGGGAACATTTTTCTTATTTACAAACTAATTTGAATATAGACGGCTTCAAACGGATACCTATATTTGAGCCATATTATTGAAAGAATAATTAACACGATATAACAAGCGCACATAACGTAACAGATTCAAGAGAAACAAGCTACTACTCGTACATATTGCTCGTACCACTAGCTTTAGCCCGCGGCTTCATTCGCGTTATATTCAAACATTGAGGAATGATCCATACAAACTTCTATTCCCCATTTTTAGGGAAGCGGGGAAATTTTTAGAAAGAGACAAAAATTTGCCTCTGTCACTCTCCATCCTTTCAACTATCTCCAATTGAAAAATAACGTGTTAATTCGTTGCTTCGTTTTGCCGTGTAAGACGGACAAACAAACAGACACACACACTTTCCCATTTATAATATTAGTATGGATTTATTAACAATGGCACGCACCGCTGTACAAGCACACACACTTATAGTGATAATTTACCGTCCTCTAGATTTTAACATTATCTATGAAATATTTACGATCGGCGTCATTTATTGTAATTTTGCATCATTGTTGTAGTTTGAGTATAACATCGACCAGGATGACGAATATAAGACTCACGCAGCTTTACCTACACAATGCGGAATCGTGTTGCTGGCAATCTGTCCCGAAAGTTCGCGAGACCGCGGAGGAAAGAATGCCGCGATAACTATACAACAACTTGGGCTCATAAATATAATGTCGTAACTCTTCGTATCTTTATAAAATGTTAGCGGAATTATAAAATACGGTAAACCGCTGGCGTGGAGACCCGGGCCTGGCGAGGAAGTGTGGTTTAGTGGTGTCACTGCTGGTTGCCTAAGAAAACAGGTTAGATATGTTAATTTTGATGTAGTTTCTGTATTCTTCCCTTGAGTCCTATTAACATAATATTTAAGAAAAACGTTACTGCATTGATCTCGTTTTAATGATCGATTACGATCATTGAAATTTTGTGGAATGAATTGAAAGATTTGTTTAAGTGTGCGTCTGACTGTGAGTGCAGGAAAGTCAGGATCGTATCGCAACTAGTTCAAAACTATACCAAACTGTTAGATTGGACTTAATTATCAAAGATATTCATTTTGAACTTACGTATTTTTTTCTCTCGTCTTTGGCAATTCTGGCGCGTTCGCAACAAGTTCGCAAAAGTGCAGCGAAAGGGAACAAACTTGGGAGCGGCCGGTAAAGGAAATACTGAACGGGCTTTAACGGCTTTTTCCCGTCCGCTGGACTTGTATCACAGCTGATTGGATTAGTTCCTGCTTCGCTGTGTATTATAACATTTCTAACTCGGCAAACATCGCATGTTCGGCTGTAAAAAATAGTGCCGTTTGAAAAAAAAATACGGGAAGAGCTGTGGCCTATTTCACAATAAAGACAATTATTGACCCTGACATTGCGACTTCGTCGTTGATTGCCTGTTCAACAAGGAAATATTGACGCCTGAGGTGTCAACCCAGAAAAAGGCACAGAATAGTCACTGCCAAGTGGGCCATCTTTTTCAAAGTTGTCCACCCCACTTTTTTTGTAACATGGGTATTTTTCATACTCAGAATCGCGAAGTCTTTCGATCCTGGCCCCGTAGCCGAATGGCATTTCTCCGACGCCAAACGAAAGCGATACGCCGCTGGCTCTGTCGCGCCAATACGCAAGCGCGATAGAGATATATATCTACTAGCGCTTCGTTTCGTGAGCATTTCGTGAGCGATTGTGCCATTCGGCTAGCCACCCTGATAGGAGAAAAAAAGTGACCCAAGATTTCCATACACTTTTCAAACCTTCCATGCCGTTACCGCCATACAAAATGTATGAAAAAATGGTAACGGAATGGGAAAAAACCTTGGATCACTTTTTTTCTCCTATTAGGATTGAAAGAGCTCGCAATTTTGAGTGGAAACCACATAAAAATTTCCAAATCCAAAAAAAAGTGGGGTGAACAACTTTGAAAAAAAAAAGGCTCAAGTGTCAATGTCCCTGTGGTGAAAATATAGCCCACGGTTCGCTTATCTTATTATCATTCATTTGGTTTCACTTATACTCAAACCGATGTATTGTCCGATGTGGCGATTTTTATACAGATCCGAGGAAAGCCCAGACGCAGCTACATGGACCAAATAAAAGAAAAAGTAGGGGCCGTGTCGTATCAAAGAGTCAAAGAGCTGGCACAGGATAGAAAAAGCTGGAAAATACTCCACTGACAAGAGAATATCCCTTCAATTTATGATGATGATGATGATACAGATTGGGTTAGCTCGATTCAAGCGATCATCTTCATTCATTTTATCTAATAAGAATGTTAGAAACACATTAGTTTGTTGCCATATGTATTGGTAGGTCTAGATATGGTCGTGGAGCGAGCCCCACGTACGCAACCGTTTGCCCGACGAGGGCTAATGAAAACACCGATGTCACAGATTACATAGGTGTATTGTACTAGCAGACACGTCAGTACTGAAAATATTTTGCGTATCTCTATCACGCCTTCATATTAGTATGAGCAAAGAGGATCGAGTATTATAGAGAGTTACTGTCGAAGTAAAATGTGTAATCACAGTGCATAGACTGCCATCTCTTGACACATGCTTAAAACTTTTGAACCTCAGTTTTGAAAATTTGGCCCATATTCTTAGCTTGATATGATTTAAAATGTCAAATATTAATATTAATTAGCGCCATCTAGCTGAGCGTACCCCAAAGGTGTAATGCCATCTAGGCCACCGTACCTTATTCTGTAAGGTACTGAGGTACGTTTTTTTCTTATACTTTATCTGTCTATCTGTCTATACGGAGTTATATATGTCTTTAGTATGAGTGAAACAGTAATTATCATGGAAATTAATGCAAATATATTCATAAGTGTTAAGTAGTTGCAATTTATATATTGATATTTTTTTTTACTAATTACATGTCAATTCTGAAAAAACTTTTTAAATTAAAATATGGGCCGATAGACCTGACATAAAAAAAAACAATTTATCGTATTTTTTGAGTAGCAAATCTGCTAAATTCTTTGTTATCTAAGCCAAAGTGCTCTCCCCAGCAAAAATAAATAACCTGGCGCACCGGAGTGTGTGCTAAGACCTCGAGCGGCCCGGCCCGGCCGTCCGCCGTCCGGCGTCCGGTCCCCGCCGAGACACGGCCGGTCGTGTTTGCCCGTGCTTTTTGTGCTGACACAATGTCTTCGAAATAGGATACCCCTTTTGCTCCGAAAAACTAAAGATGATCACAACTTTACAGCGGGCTACCATTTCAACATATTTTGTACGTATATTTAAAGCCACATACAGGTCGAACGCGACTATGTTGCTTTAAATATGTGTACAAAGCGCGAGAACTTAAAGTGTTATATTTCGTACCAGTAGAAAATTCCTTGCGTTCTATTATGCTATAGCATTTGGGAACAGTAACGTGGAGGTACTATTTAAGTATGACAATTGAAAATCTTGAATTACAATTTGATTGATATTATACTTATTTCAAAGCCAATCAATGTATCATTATTTGTTGCTAAAACATCATTTGGCAGGTTGTCACTACAATATCATAATTTAGTTTTCTTTCAGCTCATTGACTGCTAAGAGTGACGCTGAAAGTTGAACAGTTTCATATGCTCTGCTTACCACTTTTTGGAAGTATCGAGAGAAAATTTATGTATAATTGTATATGTATGGGTGTATTTACGAGTATGAATATAATTTCAAATGTAAGTATTGCAAATGTCATAGCGTTTACTATTACTAAGAAGAGAAGTAACACCCGGTTGGTTCTTAAACCTAAGTAACGTAGTGACACCAATGGCTGACATGGAACAGTGTCTAGTATTTTTTTCGCAACACTTCTATTATTAAGTGACAAAACAATGTGGTACAGTAGAAAGCCGATAATGGTACTGCTACTATATGATAATGGACTGTTGGTGGAGTGGTACTATTATGTTATGTAAGGACATAACACTTGTTAATTTAATTATTTTGCGCGAAATTTCTACACCCAGGCGTCCCAGGCTCTCAAGACGGCGTCAACATTACAACGACCGAATCCCGCCCAAGCTTATTAACTCGCACAATGGCTACAAGTTCATAATTATACTAATGAGAAATCTGCAAATAAACATGGATCCTAATGCCCTGGGAATTGCCGAGTTCTTGTCGGCTGCGAATTTTGTGGACGGCGAGGGACATTTTAAGGGAATTAATATCCGTGATGCTCGTATTATCGTTGTAGCGGTAAAGCTACGACGACAGTGTCATGCTCGCGAACGCCTCGTTTCGTTGATACATTTTTGAAAACTCTTCGTCTACTTATAACATTACATTTTGACGATATCCTGATATTTGTGACTTTGATATTCTACCTCAAAATGTGTTACAAGTTATAGAAAAGGATCGTTTTTATCCTTCTCCAATTTATTTTCACACTGCGATGAAATAATACTTCAACGGTGATAACAGTTGATGAACTTCTAAAATTTTGTTACCTGTATAATTATGATGCACTTAGGACCAGTTGCATCAACCACATTTTACAGACATATCATCGTTACGCAGCAGCGGTCTATGGAAATTCCTATACAATAAAACAACGAATAAAATTTAACGAATGCTTTAACGGTGACAGACGGTTTGGTGCAACAAGAGGAAGTGTGCCTGGCCTTCACATTTGACCTTCTTACTCATTGTCACAGGTGCTTTTGAGTGTTCATACTTTTGCTATTTGCTACTCATGATTAGTGGTAAACATATGAACTCTCAGAAAGCACTGACACGATTTGATAGTTACGTTGGTTTAAACAGGTCAAATGTGAAGGCCAGACACACTTCACCATATGACACACTTACCCGTATTGATCTTAATTTATACTGGTCAGTCTTCAACAAAGCCCTGCCCAGAAAGAGGGGGTAATGTTATGCCTAGAGCGTTATGAACCTACTTTACTTTAATAATGAAACCCCGAGAGGCTGAAGGATGACGGATCGCGCCATCGCTCGAGGCTTTTTAAGAGGCTTTGCGATTAAGCCCGCTATTCATTACGTTGATTAGTATTTTTTGGAGGAGAATAATTAAATATTAACATAACAATACAAATACAAGAAACGGAGTAAAATGTAGCAATTTTAAATCCATACTTATATTATTATTATAAATAGAAAAGTGTGTGAGTCTGTTTATTTGTCCATCTTTGGCGGCAAAACGGAGCGACGAATGGACGTGATTTTTAAGTGGAGATAGTTGAAGGGATGGAGAGTAACGTGTGCCACTTTTTGTCTCGTCCTAATGCCTCACTTCCCTAAAATTGGGGGTGGAGTATGGAGCATTCTGCAATTTTAGATTTTAAGGCGAGCGAAGCCGCGAGCAAAAGCTAGTTCAATATATTTTAGTATAATTTTTAAGAAAAAAAAAAACCGCCTTCCTTTAGGGTTCTGGTGATAAATACTTTCAAATGTTGGATTATGTATCAATTCGTCTGTATATTTTTTTAATGTTTGTTATTCGATATCTCCGTCATTTCTGAACCAATTTTGAAATTTGGATGATTCTGAAGTACTTACAGATGAGAATGATTATCAGAACGGAACAACCAGGGGCGGCTCACTCTTCATCAGCAGTTCCACTGCACCAAATGTCACTGTTCCGTATGTAAATGCATGCTGTTCCTTTAAAAACACAAAAATCACCATATGTATGCCTTTCAGATTTGAGGAGATCCCTCGATTTCTCCAGGATTCCACCACCAGAACTGGGTTCTGAGAAAAATGGGACCAATCTGTATGCATATACATTCAATCAAAATCGGTCCAGTAACGACGGAGATATCGAGGAACAAACATTAAAAAAAAAAACATAGACGAATTGAAAACCCCTTCCTTTGAGATTTGGAAGGCGGGGGACCACCCGAGGTAATATGTAACCACTGTACTCACAAAGGACAAAAGATTTTGATAAATTAACTCTGAACAACACATACAATTGATACAAGTCACTAGCGAAGTCTGCCCGTGACTGCACGCGAGTATAAAAGCACTCACGTCACTCGGCCGAGCCCAAACATTTGTCCACTCAGCGCCCAATCCTCGACGCGGCGGCGGCGATAGAACCGATTTGTTCGCTCGCTCCTGACTGAAACTAGAACAGCCGTTGTGTTTTAGTACCTAGTACCTACTTAATGATACTCATTCATGTACGTAGTGATAACGAGTTTATCCGACTATGTTGTGAACATTGAGTATCTCCACATAACTTAGTGGTATCAGATACTCTTTGGGTATCAGTGGCCAAAAGAAACTACTGCACAGTGTTGCCACATCAAGAAATCGGCTTTCTACCGTAGCACATTGTTTTCTCACTTGAAAATAGAAGTGTCCCGAAAATAAAAATAGAAGACACTGTTCCCTATCAGTAATTGGTGCCACTACGTTAATTGGTAAGTACCAAGCGGGTGTTATGTATAACCAAATGTTTTAATAAGATGTGCAGAACTAGACGTTTAAACAAATATAAACCATTACAATGTATGTAACGTATCTGCAAATTTGTACAGAAACAATGAAACTACAAACATGTCTAAAGTCCGAGTTAGCGGAATAATATTTGTGTTACAGCAAACGTCCAACAAATCCAGGTTTTATTGCAGGGCACCCTCCACCGGGCTCTGTTTGACAAGGCCGCAGCTGTTTGATTGCCATTCGATTGGCCTGCCTCCGCAAAATGATAAAAAACGGGAGCCCATACTGAGAGTTAGACGTTTTACAACACGTTACGTCAAGGTCATCATCATCCTACGCGGCATTCGCCACGGCTCATGGGAGCCTGGGATCCGCTTTGACAATTCATTCCAAGATTTGGCATAGGCATTAGTTTTACGAAAGCGACTGCCATCTGACCTTCCAACTCGAAGGATAACTAGGCCTTATTGGGATTAGTCAGGTTTTTTCACGATGGTTTCCTTAAAAGCAACTGGCGACATGGTTCGATCATAAACATAAACATCAAGGTAAATGAAGGAGGTCATTTTAGTTGTAGTAAGAGATCGTTCGGAGTCACTGTTTGCTTTCTCCATACAATAACATTTTTCGTGACGTTTACGCTTTCTATTAACGTTTCCTAAAACGTCAAAAACTCATGGTACTTAGAGGATCTGCTTGCAGTTGAACTATCCTTTGTTCAAGGACGATCTTTGAACCTTATTGTAAAAGATGTAGGGTCTGCTTCTGGTCAGTTAAGAACTGTTGGTTCGTGCCCAATTGAGTATGTATGTTGGTATATTTGATGCCTAAATCGATTTGTAAATCCAAAAAGTAAAATGGAATTGTAGAATGTAAACTATCCATCCCAATAGTTATAGAGGTAGATAGAAAACACGTTGAGAAGCCAATTCTTATTGTCTTCTCTCTACTTCTATGTTTTTTTCTGTCACGGTCAATCCTACGCTTTGTAATGGACTCTCGTTTGTTAAACGTTGGGTCATGCTTGTTCATTTTTGAAAAAATCTACAACCCTACTTGTACACTACATACGTGCGAAAAAATCTACAACCGTATTACATACGTGCGAGTTATACTAAAATTGTTGCTAATCTTCTTGGTCTGATGCTGCGTGCTGGACAACAAATACTTGAAATGGACAATTACGTCCGAAACAAACAATGAAGTTTAATATTCTTCAACCATTAGACCTACATCCGATATACGGCAGTGATGTGGTGTATGAGTGTATCTACATATAAGGTAGATCTACTCATACACCACAAGCCTTATCCTTCTCAATCTACATCTCTTTCCTAGCAGGGTCGCCATGTACGGTTGGTTATCAATAAAATACGGAGCTTGATTACATGTGTTTATTGTTCAGATTCAATTTACAGACTATACATAGATGATACGTATATACAGTGTATACTCTGCACTATAGAGATACAATACACTCATACACCACAATGATTCAAATATCATTTAACGCCTGGAACGCCGATGTCAAAAATTTGCTACTGAATTAATAACATTGTAAATTACACATTAAATTGTCTGTGACCGATCTGGAATAAGGCGTTGGAGGGGTTTAAGTCAGTACGTGTTCGAATTAGCTTCTACTAGTGAAACTAATTAATTAGTACGGGGAAATTAGCTAAAATTACGGCATAATTAATGGAAGATTTTTTTTAATTGGAATATGTACGTTATAGACCGAAGTTATTTTTTATCAACCCTTCCTACTCCTCCCACCTAAAGTAATCCTTAACAAATTTACTACAAATCTTTCATTGATACTTTAGTTCTAGCACTTACAGTTTTTGCGTGATCCATCACGAAAATTGGTCCTTTGCTGCAATTTTCTTTAATGAATGGTAAGTTTTCGACCAAAATGCTTACGAAATCGTCGAAATTTGTTTGATATGACTAAAATATTGTAAACTCATGACTAAAATCAAATCCATATAGTATATCGCTGACTGGGGATGAGCTTTTGGTAGCTGTTGGTGGAGCCCTGGAGTATCAATCCAGAAGCCGTGAGTTCAAGTCCCACCCATGGTAGTGATTTTTCCCCCTGAAATTCATTTTCAGTTTATAATATTTTAGTAATATCAAACAAAATTTCGACGATTTCGTAAGCATTTTGGGAGAAAACTTAACATTCACTAAAGAAAATTGCAGAAAGGAGCAACTTCCGTGACAGATCGCGCGAAAACTATAAGTGCTAGCACTAAAGTGTCAAAGACAGATTTGTAGTAAATTTATTAAGGATTACTTTGTTCCTACATACTTTTTCTGTATCTTCAACGGTTTTGTCAGACATCGAGAAAATCCGCATTTTCGGCTATTTAAGGGGGGAAGAGGGGTGACGCAGAGGGGGGAGGGATGGGGAGGGTTGATGATAAATAACTTCGGCCTATGATGTACATATCCCAATCAAAAAAAAATCTTCCATTAATTATGCCAAGATTTTCATACATAACTTTCCAGGAGCAACGTACTAAATAGAGTAGCCTGGTTTGAGTGACGTCGACGAGATGAGCTTGACAAACGCGGACATATTCGCATTATACCAGGGGTGGCTCACTCCGCGATTCTATCGCCGCGCTACAAGTACATGCTGGCGGCCGCGAGTTCGCGGCCTAATCAGGGGTGGCGCGCGTTCTCACGGAACGCAGGTTTGCACTTTCTATTGTTACTTTACATCGCGAGTTTATTTAAGGATGAATGCGATGTCCGCGTGTAATAATGCTTAGATAAAAAATCATGAATAAAATAGGACAATATTACACAGATCTACCTACTATTGATTAAGTCCCACGGAAAAGTTCAATAAGGCTTGTGATGTTAAGACTTAAACACAGTATTTATATATTTCTATGTATATACCTAGAAAGTACACAAGACTTGAATATAATAGTATAACATTTTATCTGAGTTTTAAATCGATTTAATCCACAGGCAACCCTATTGTCCGACGCTGCGCACGTGCGGCTCGTTTCTTTGTTAGAATTTTGTAGGCATTTAAAAGGCGGCATTTCGTGAACATCAAAGCAGTGGGCCTTCTGTACTTGTACTATTATATATTCTGTGATTATACGATGTAGTGGAGACATGGTTCGGCCAACGTATTCAATATTGATACGGACAAAGTGTCAAAATATCAACACAGGACTTTTTTGCTTACACTCAAAGCTTGTGGATACATATTATTAGGATTTTGTCCGCTTTTATATTTATTTACTTTGACTATACGGTACTCGTACTAACTGAAATTGGTAATAGTGCTCAAGGGTACTCATTTGTGTGCTCGAAATTAATTGCTATTAATATTCACTTTACAATTACCTGTACAAATTTGTGTGCTAATAGCGAAGCTATTTCAGAACATTTCAGTTCCTGGAATGAAATACAAAATTAACATTTCAGCTTTAAGGTTCAGACGTTGATTTAGATTACATTTATAGCAGAAAGATAAGACTTAAAAGATGGTTAAACCGGCTTATTATAAATGTGCCTGAAGCCACAATACTCATTCCTTATCTTCAGATAAACTTGACAAGAACCAAAGATAAGAATTTACTTTTGTCCAATAACATTAATTTCCAGATTTTATTATAGGTAGTTGACCGCAGTGAGGACGGCGCAGGTCTACGGTTTAATTCGATTTGCGTTTTGTATGTCCGGATGTTCTCCTCTACAGGTCGCAATTCTTAACAGATTCTTTTGAAATTTTGTAATCAGATCTTTTTTGTCGAGTCAGTTTTTGGAAATATTCCAAAATGCGGAAGTTGTCATATATGACTTAAGCGCCAATAGGGTGTATGGCGTTTAAGATCATCGTGGCTTGCCTGTAATAATAATTTGAAGTGTTTGTCATTTTTGCGTTTTCTAAACATATCGCTAAAGTCTCCATGTCACAGAGCCACTTAAAGTATATAAAATTCATTTACCATATGGTCAACGGAAAAATACTCCCATGTAAGTATAGGTAGGGGATCGCTCCGGACTCCATCGGAACTTTTAAGTGAAATTCTTCCATCCCGCGCCGCGCGGATGCTGCGAATCGCTGTCAGTCCAACTCGCTAAGATTCCCTTTATTATCCTTTACGGGCTTTTCATTAAATTCATTTCTTTCCCAAGCTTCTTTCTGCAACTTTTTAATCGGTTTTGTTAAACGAAAAAACTTTGTTCAGCTGACATGTGTCAGTTATGATTTTGATTTCTTATTCTTTTTCATAAAAAGTAAGTACAAAAAAATTTAATGGCTTCAGCCAGTGATATTATCAATAATTATGTATAATTGCCATAATAACGTTTGAATTAAAAAAGATAAAAAAATCAGAAGGTAGTAATTTTGTTAACTAAATATTACAGTACATATTTTTATAAAAAGGCAAACTACTTGTTACCAATTGCTTTGAATTGAGTAAGCAAACTAGCATTATGGATAACTACATATTGGTAAACAGTCATCCGTATTAGTACCGAGCTACCGAGGACTCCTTATGTCGATTTATTTATATCCACAGAAAGTGGAGTAATGCAGGGCCCAGTGGCGAGGGAGAAGAGAAGATTGATTCAGTCACGGCTACGGCCGGGGACTAATACACAGCATCAATCCGAGGGCTGTTGTGTTACAGGACGATTCGGACGAACGCTGCAAGCTCATATCAAAATCACATTTGAATCGTGATGCATTTTTTTTTCTGAATTACTGGAAATATAATTACAAAATTGTTGTACTTCAAGGGCCTGCTAAGTAAGAGCACGCCACTTTCCCCGACCCTGCGCAGCCTTCTGCTGGTCACTGCCAGCCAAGCCAACTTTGTTTGAGTTTGTCGTCTCTTTTTCTGTACAATAAATTTACTAAGTTATGATTTTACTAAATAACATGATCCAAACATTAAACTCGTAGTTCTGATGTCTCTCGTTCGAATCGGCCCGAGAGAGACCCCTCGAGGGCGCGTTACGGCGAGCCTCGTTGACTCTTTTGATGTACAAGCAGTTATTTCTGTCAATGGGGTCGTAGTAACTCGACCGTGCGCTTTTGACTCGGCTTCACTTTTTACATGTCACTGAATGTATTATTATCATGTTGGGTTTATTGTCATATTCAATTCGTCATCGAAATATGTTAGAAGAAGCGCCATAAGGAGTAAACAAGATATTTAACCCCAACTTAACAAAATATTAGTTTTTTTGTAACTCACAGTGCAAAGAAAGCGTGTAAAGTTATGTTTTGCATTCATTTATTTTATTACAACTTTGCATGTATGTTTCATGCTTTAAAATATACTTAAGTACCTAATAGTTATATTAAGTTAACACATGTGGGTAAGCTGAAAGAGAAATTTTATAGGTCATTATGAACACGTACTGCAAAGTTAATCAAATTTTGAAAAATATTAATAAAATAAAATTGTAACTTATGCAGTGGCAATGTTGCTAAGTGGCCAGTACTACGCTTTAAGCAATGAATGTTGTTCTGAGTTATGACCATAAAGCATACATATTAACCGGGGCGTAACGTTCCCATAAATATGTATCTGCCTAATAGCTAGTCGCCGGAGGAACTAATAAAATTCAGCACGACGTTTATTACTCGTAACTCGCTAGATGACCGCGTGTTCTCGTAATTATGGGAGACAAGGTGAATGTGTGGCAACTTGTGTGTAACAACCATAGGTTTGATACTGACAATACTCACACTAAAAAAAATCAGTACATCCCTCTTATACTACTAAAATAATGGTAAGAATATGTCAGTACTTATCTCCTCTTCCTCGGCAAGTTTACTAAACTACCGTTCTCAGAATACTCTTTATTCCGTAAACTGAAAGATTATGAGATTATGAGTTAAGTTAGTCAGCTGCCTAGAAACAGTTTGTATCTTAAATTAAGATGTTTTATCCCCGACGTTAAATCTTAACGCTGATGAGCAGAAGTTTAAACAGCATCCAAAAACAAAATCAATGTAAATTGTGACAATTGTGATTCAATGTAAATTGAACATACGTATATAATATGCGTCATCTAATGTGCATATTTATATATTATCATCTTTTAATATTTCTGTATGGCTCACTATAGAACACTGCCTGTCCAAATGACCGAACTGCGAACAAGAGAAAGTAAGTTCGAAGAAGCATTGCCGTTTTCCGGGCGAAGTTCGCGGCGCATCGGCCGAGACTCCCGAGAGCCGACACCGAAACTTGGCGCTAGAGACATGGCCACCGACTTGCCCGTGAGTTTGCGGCACGTTTCGGTGTTGCTTTGAGGACGGACTCATATTGAACTATTTGTAGGCTTTCTATTACCTATATACTTTTTTATGCGTATTATCCGTAAAAAGGTTTGTATGTCGTGAACGTGCCTGCTGCAGCTTTACTTATACTAATTAGTCTAATTACTACACTTTGTAAAACAATGTATTGAGTTGGCGCAAAAGTAATGACACACTCTACAAAACTCTATACATTTCCTTTCTTAAGTTAATTGTTTTCGATGATATTCTAGTATGTTGTAGAACATTCTAGGTACTTCTTATGTGAGGGTATATAAAGCCGCCCTCGTGATTGGTTTAGTTAGATTGAAATAAAATGGACGAGCGACAAGTTCGAACACTTTACTTATACGAGTACTAGTTAGGCCACAGTGCGCGGGCTGCGGCTGACAATATCAACACTGCATTGGGCGCTGGAAGTACAAGCCATGCCACGGTGTGCAGATGGTCTGACCGTTTTAAATCAGGAATCAGGAGCCTTGAAAGTCAGTCACGCTCAGGGCGACCACCTGCATTCAATGATGACGATTTACGCCGTGAACTACAGTCGAATCCTGATGCTACTACTCGTGAATTAGCGGAAGCACTTAACTGCAGTCACCACGCTGTGGAATACCATCTGCATGAGCTTGGGTATCGAAAAGTTTTGGCTCGATGAGTACCGCACATCCTTACCGACGCCAGTCGTGCAGTCCGTGTCGCCATCTCTCAATCACCTTTGCTGCGACCCCGACGTAAAGAGTTTTTGACTGATCTGGTTATGCCGTTACGGGAGATGAATCATGGATTTATTATGAGAACGATACACGTCGTGCTGTTTGGCTGCCTCGAGAAGAAACGCCACCAACTCAACTGAAGCTGAGTCAAAAGAACCGCTTAAAAGTTTTGCTTTGTTGTTTCTGGAACTCGCTAGGCATGCTGTTTCATGAACTATTACACAATGAAACTGTAAACGCTAACAAATATTCAACACACCTCACCGAACTATCTTCTGCTATTAAGAAAAAACGACGAAGACGAGCCACTGTAATTTTACTACATGATAACGCTCGACCTCATGTCGCATCTACCGTTCACCAACAGCTGCAGAACTTGGGCTGGGAGACAATACCCCACCCACCTTATTCTCCAGACCTCGCACCATCAGACTTTCATTTGTTTAGAGCCCTGAAACGACATTTGCGGGGTAAACAATTCAATTATTTCCATGATGTACAGGTGGAGTTGAACAACTTTTTCGAGGCACAGCCATCAGAGTTCTGGGCGAAAGGCATCCAAACTTTGCCGGATAACGATCCGGCAAAGTTTGGATGCCTTTCGCCCAGAACCATTAGCATCCATAGCCAACGGGCAAGAAGTCATAGATGCTAATGGTGATTACATCATCGACTACGACTATTGTAATAATAATAAAAAATATACAACGTAAACCAAGTGTCTCATTACTTTTGTGCCAACCCAATACCTACTACAATGTTACTAAATTTTGTAAAGCAATCAGGGGTTTTTAATCATTTCGTAAAAAAATAAGCAGTGTACAAAAAATAATACTTGAATACTGCGTATGATGATGTTTAAATCGAAAACTTTAGAATACATGCTTGCCTAAAAACCTATAATGCTTAAAACCAACCCAGCAGGACAATTAGCCAGTTAAATATCTTGTCCCTACGGAAATTTATTTGAATTTAACTCAAATGTGCAAAGCTTTGAGCTCCAAATATGTAAATGCGGCGCACGCAAAATAATCTGCGAGCAAGATTTGTACAACAAGAACAAGCTATTCGTGCAGTTGCGAGCTGTCGAGAGAGGGAACTCCGACGATGCTAAATCTACTTCGAAACAAATCTCGGTGCCTGAGTATAGCTTTATTCATCTTTACAGTTTTATTAGGGCTTATTTCAAACTTGATTTTTATGGTAAGTATGATGTTGAGGAGTATCTAGGATAGATAATTGGTAATAACATTAAAGCGTCTGACGGCTCAAGTCAAAACAAGTAACATTAGGAATTGGTAAAGGATGTCTCATACGTTCAGTAATAAAAAATATTACTTTAATTATTCGATAACCGTAAGAGTTAAGACGCTATTAGTTTGTTAGGGCCACTTGCACCACCCGCTTAACTCAAGGTTAGTGGGCTGTCAACGGTCAAATTCCATATAAAATGGAGGGTTACACTCAGATGAACCCTCCATTTTCGACAGTGCAAGTGACAGTTAGAGAAATAAATTGTGTTTGTCCTTAACGTTAACGGAATTCAATACAATCACGGTGTATAAAACATTAAAAAAAGATAAAAAATATCTTGGGACAAGGCAATATTACAAAAATCGACTGACCCACATCTGTCTCGTCCGTCCGGTTATAATTTGATTTATTTTGATATACGAATACTCTCAAAATGTCGCTATTATAAACAAATTCGTATTTTACATTTACGAGTATGTCCTCCAAAACAAAATATTTTCTTACTTCTTCAGAGAGATTTTTCTTTAAACTTTTATTAGGGTTAGGTTAGTAGGTAATTAAAGGGTTTTAAGGACTAGGTGAGTAACATATTTTAAAGGAAAGAAAAAATACTTTTTTCCTATCATTAGCTCGGAAACACGTGTTTTGTCCTTTAATACCAGCGGGTAAAAACGCATTTTATCCACTAGTGGGTAAAGTAATTTGACCTTGAATAAAGTCAAATTAACTGCTTTAAAATTGATAAAAGTAGGTGAATCTAGTAATAAAGATGATTTACCACCTGTGGAACTACTGGAAGCAGTGATAAACGCATTTTTTGCATTGTAGTTTCCTCGCTATAATGAGGGGAAAAGTTTTGTGTTACACTCGGGTGCAAATGTATTTTACTTCTCGTGTGTTAAAAAACTCGCAAGTTCAGGATTCTATTCTCGAACCACTCGCTTCGCTCGTGGTTCAACTATAGAATCCTTTCACTTGCTTGTTTTTTAATTCCACACTCGGCGTTAAAATACAACTTTGCCCCCTTGTATAACAAATAACTATTATTGATTTTACCTACTAAAATATATTTTTACAATGTGGCGTGGCTGGTAAGTTTCAGATTGATTATCCAACGGATTTTTCCCTCAAAAACGTGGCTAAGCTGCAAATGCATCCGATCTGCGAACAAATTCACGCCTCACTGGACAAAGCCTGGTCGAGTAACGTTTACACCACACATAATCCTTCCTGCCTCCAAATCCTTTACGCGCCCAGAATTCATTCCACTATTTCAATCTACTTTCGACCATACTCCATTCACTGATGGTTCTCTATTCTAGAATTTTTGGATTTGAAGATAGACAGGCAGCTCCGCCTAAATCAACTAAAGGAAATGAGACTTGGTTCAAAGTAGTCAAGGTGTAATTTCGTTCGCGTGGGTGAGGTATCAGTCACAGGGTCAGCCGGTATTCGCGGCGCGGTGCGCTAGATATAGCGCGGGGAACGTGACCTGCAACGTGGCACTGCACTTAATGTAAGTGCACTGTTGCACTGCTAAATTCTACAGTTTAGTTTGCAGAGGTTTGAAAATCGAGCTTGAAATATGATTGCTGTAGTTTATGGTTGTAGGTGCGTTTCACAAATATCACTTTAGACAGTACAGTTGGTGTGCGCTGGCTTGCAGCCACCATACAAGTTTCAGCCTGGTTGCAGTCCTGTACGCTGTCATGTCGGTAATGCGAGTATTCACATATCTGATAAAGATCAGGGGCTCAATTCGACACGGCCAATTTGACGTTTCACGTTGACTCTCCGTTGATAGTGGATTGGATCACGGGTTGCCGAATACGTAAAACTGTCATCTGCATTGGTACTAGGGCTTAGGCAATGTACCGGATTCGATTTTGGAACAGGTATTTTTGATGGAGTATTTTTAACTTTTGAGTATTTTAAAAGAACGGACTTCTATCTCTGGATTACTCGTATGTTTGGATCTTAACGATAACCTGTTGTTAAAATGTAGCCAGTCTGGATAAATTATAAAGATAATACAATCCTATTCAGATATCAGCATGGACCTCTTGAGTATTTACACGTTCCTACAATAGTACTGTACGGTAGTTTCGTTAGGTTTTTGTTATTTTCTCATTAACTGCCTCCTGTTGGAGGGTTTTACTCGGTTCGTTTATATCAGTAGGATTAGATTTATTAGGCTGTAAATATTTTCTATGGCAATGTCAATGTTTTATCTTTTTTGAATTACGAATACATTTGTGTAAGAAACGCTGAAATGGAATAAGCAAATAGATAGGAAAGATATCAAACCCGATAATACTAAACACAATTTACTTTATCTTAGCCCCTGATCTTTTTGTTATGCTGTGTAAAATCTCATTTTCTTCAGCCAGATGTTAATATAGTCAAGAAAGGATACACTCGAACGTCTCGAACGAATGTACAGCAGTCATTGCTTGTACATAGGTAGGTACGTAATAGGTGTCTAATAAGTAATAAATTATTGGCTTGTAAATTATTATTAATACAAAAAATATTTTAACAAAATCCAATTATAAATGACTCCAAATTATAAATGTAAAAATCGCATTTATTCTTATAATAAGTTACCTACATAATATACTCGTAAAAGGTTTTAGGCGCCATTATGTTTAAAGTTGAAAGGGCCCACTTGTGGCTAAGCGGTGTAAACCTGAATGGCCTGAGTTTGGCCGCCGCCGCGATTACGCGCACAAAGGGCAGCAGGCCCCGTAGCCGAATGGCATTTCTCCGACGCCAAACGAAAGCGATACGCTGCTGGCTCTGTCGCGCCAATACGCAAGCGCGATAGAGATAGATATCTACTAGCGCTTCGTTTCGTGAGCGTTTCGTGAGCGATTGTGCCATTCGGCTAGCCACCCAGGTGAACTTGGCTTGCGCGAACTATGCCAGACTCGCTATCAAGGGACTAAGGTCGGCATCTTTACGTGAGTCAGATAGTTCGGACGATAACACTGGAGTTTTACTTCAATGAGAAGTAACGGAGTTTATATTGTAAATTGAGTTCTGTTCATGTAAGTACATAAAGTATATGCGCACTTAGCTCCTTGACAATAGTAGGTTTCCTTAGTGACTTATACCAATAATAGGTAGATAATTTTTCCACACGATAGGTCGCGGTCTGTACCCGGAGATGATATAACCGTAACGCACGCGGGCGGCCGCCTGCATACCAAGTCCGGCCGAAGCGTGTCACGGCATCCGATATTAAATCGTGCCACCTAACCTTACGCGCTGTAGGTTGCTACTTGACAACTTTCTTATGCAAAGTAATTACGTTTATAAATGAAGCATGTGACTCCTACCTTAATATTATGCTAAGTTATGTTTTTTGATAGCAATGACTTTTTTGTAGTATATCGATTAAGCAGTCGATTATTGGTAATTACTTCCACTCATGTAATATCAGAAGTGTTGCTGGTGCACTGTGCGTGGGAAATATGTGTTTTTCTTCAGGTTAAAAGCTTGAAAGAACTTTTCTAAAATGTTCATCATTTTTTCCCTTCACTGTAGATATTTTTGTTCGATCGGTCACGTTCCTTTAATTTATTTTCTCGCATATGCATTCTCATTCTCAAATGTGAAAGTGATTTTAGGTTAGTAAAAGTTGTTTACTATAAGCTACATATGCAATTCATCTCTCCGATCACAGATAATATTCATATCTGTGTCTCAGATTATATTAAGCCATAATACTTAAAATCACGCCGTTTACATAAAATAGAAATAAATGTTAACCATCAATGTTAATTATCGCCGATGAGGATCATTAACAGCTGAAGGAGGGTCATTCGTTCTAAGAAGAATTGATGCGAACCTCTCATGGAGCCCTAATCTGGCGAATGAATGAGATGGCGAACGAATGGGCGCCGCGGGACTGCGCGGGAAGAATGAACGAAGGAGCGGACTCAAATAAATAAGATAAAAACAATTGTATTGAATTCATATTTACTCCTGCATTTGTTAGTAGGGGTGTTTATTTTTAATGCAAAGGGTAGTTATAACCAACGTAGCTATAGACGGCCAAAATTCACGTTAGATCACTGAGCTAATATAATTATAGTTAATTGTTAGTTAGCTACCGATATTTAAATATCAAGTTATACTTCTTCCGGCCGGCTAAGGCAAAAAAACCATAAAAATAAGATAACTAGTTAATCTATTGTAAAATAGCTTAAGTCATTCATTACATGTACAAATAGATCAAGAGCCCAGGCCCGCCAGACCTTCCTCAAATTCTCAAGGATGAAACTTTGGGACAATGTAGAGTTCACATCGGCGTTTAATGTGTGCATATTTTCTAGTTCGGCCCATCGGCCAATTTTTTGCTATCAAGTGATGAAGGTGAAAAAAAAAAAGTGCTTACTTTCCTTAAATTCTCAAGGCTGATTTTTATATATGTGTTAGAGCACGTTGTTAGAAATTGGTTATCATCAATGCCAGACCGTTTCCGCCGGCCATAACTTTTGCCAGACGCGACAAAGTTGGCAAAAAACGACTCTAACTTACCTCATTTTCTCAAGCCTGATTTTGATATATGATACGCAGGGACCTATAACTAGACCGTTTGTAAGCAGCCAGACCAATCGGATGGACCCAACCATCCGCCAGACCGACTTAAAGTTTCGATATGAGCATTAGTAGCATTGAAATATTCCGGGTCTATAAAAGCTAAAAACTTGAATTTTCTACATTAAGCTACGTGTATATTGTATATTTGACGTAATAAGCGACTTTAAAAAAATTTACTTCTAAGGAAATAAAAAAATGAAAGTTTATATGTGGTGCAAGATTAATTTTAAGCTATGAATTTTATTTACACTGCGTAAGTACATGTGTATTTTATTATAAATATAACTTTTACCAGACGCGACAAAGTTGGCAAAAAACGAC
Organism: Leguminivora glycinivorella; assembly: GCF_023078275.1. Classification (NCBI taxonomy): domain Eukaryota; kingdom Metazoa; phylum Arthropoda; class Insecta; order Lepidoptera; family Tortricidae; genus Leguminivora; species Leguminivora glycinivorella. Next base: position 27,934,056 of record NC_062973.1, on the reverse strand, counting down.
TCTAACTTACCTCATTTTCTCAAGCCTGATTTTGGTATATGATACGCAGGGACCTGTAACCAGACCGTTTGTAAGCAGCCAGACCAATCGGATGGACCCAACCATCCGCCAGACCGACTTAAAGTTTCGATATGAGCATTAGTAGAATTGAAATATTCTGGGTCTATCAAAAGCTAAAAACTTGAATTTTCTACATTAAGCTACGTGTATATTGTATACTTGACGTAATAAGCGACTTTCAAAAATTTTACTTCTAAGGAAATAAAAAAATGAAAGTTTATATGTGGTGCAAGATTAATTTTAAGCTATGAATTTTATTTACACTGCGTAAGTACATGTGTATTTTATTATAAATATAACTTTTACCAGACGCGACAAAGTTGGCAAAAAACGACTCTAACTTACCTCATTTTCTCAAGCCTGATTTTGATATATGATACGCAGGGACCTGTAACTAGACCATTTGTAAGCAGCCAGACCAATCGGATGGACCCAACCATCCGCCAGACCGACTTAAAGTTTCGATATGAGCATTAGTAGAATTGAAATATTCCGAGTCTATAAAAGCTAAAAACTTGAATAACGAATTGAATTTTATATTATAAATAACGTAAACAAGGAAAAAACAAATTGGTGCAGTGCATTATAAATTAAATATTCAATTCAAAGAAGTAAACAATCAATGTTACAACGGTATTTATATACTTATATTAGGTATGTTACCATGTTTTGTAGGAGAAAGGAAATTCGTTTAGTTACCTAAACGAATTTCCTTTCTCCTACAAAACATGGTAACATACCTAAGTGACGAACTTTAGAATTACAAATTTAGGAAGTTTAAACATTTGTACTCAATACGAACATCATCAACCCCGTTATAACCCATGTCGGAGATGCTGAATTTTCAGACACGAATAAATTTTTGGCATTCTTTAAATACATGTATGCCGTTATAAAAAGTTTAGAATACGTGTGTACACAACATATACACTTATACTTTCCACCTCATTTTAACTGAACTTATATAAATGCTTAAATAACTTTTGTAGTATGCGAGGGATTTGACATTATATGCAACATACACATAGTGCCTTTATACATAGTGTGAGGTCCCTCGCCCACAAATTAAAAAGGATCGATCTTAAAACTAATTTTAAACCACCTTGTTCGACGACCGAAAAAAAAGTTTAATTTACTTTTCTCCTTTAAATTTATAATAAAATACACATGTACTTACGCAGTGTAAATAAAATTCATAGCTTAAAATTAATCTTGCACCACATATAAACTTTCATTTTTTTATTTCCTTAGAAGTAAAATTTTTTAAAGTCGCTTATTACGTCAAGTATACAATATACACGTAGCTTAATGTAGAAAATTCAAGTTTTTAGCTTTTATAGACCCAGAATATTTCAATTCTACTAATGCTCATATCGAAACTTTAACTCAGTCTGGCGGATGGTTGGGTCCATCCGATTGGTCTGGCTGCTTACAAACGGTCTGGTTACAGGTCCCTGCGTATCATATACCAAAATCAGGCTTGAGAAAATGAGGTAAGTTAGAGTCGTTTTTTGCCAACTTTGTCGCGTCTGGTAAAAGTTATATTTATAATAAAATACACATGTACTTACGCAGTGTAAATAAAATTCATAGCTTAAAATTAATCTTGCACCACATATAAACTTTCATTTTTTTATTTCCTTAGAAGTAAAATTTTTGAAAGTCGCTTATAACGTCAAGTATACAATATACACGTAGCTTAATGTAGAAAATTCAAGTTTTTAGCTTTTATAGACCCGGAATATTTCAATTCTACTAATGCTCATATCGAAACTTTAAGTCGGTCTGGCGGATGGTTGGGTCCATCCGATTGGTCTGGCTGCTTACAAACGGTCTAGTTATAGGTCCCTGCGTATCATATATCAAAATCAGGCTTGAGAAAATGAGGTAAGTTAGAGTCGTTTTTTGCCAACTTTGTCGCGTCTGGCAAAAGTTATGGCCGGCGGAAACGGTCTGGCATTGATGATAACCAATTTCTAACAACGTGCTCTAACACATATATAAAAATCAGCCTTGAGAATTTAAGGAAAGTAAGCACTTTTTTTTTCACCTTCATCACTTGATAGCAAAAAATTGGCCGATGGGCCGAACTAGAAAATATGCACACATTAACCGCCGATATGAACTCTACATTGTCCCAAAGTTTCATCCTTGAGAATTTGAGGAAGGTCTGGCGGGCCTGGGCTCTGGGTCTAAAAAAGCTAATAACATGGATTAAGGTTCAATGTCAAATGAACGTCACTAAAATTGCAATAGCAGTAAAAATATTGGTTGCCAGTGTGACCATCGGGTGTCGCACTAAGACCAACGTAGTAGGAAATGTGTTCATTTTAATATACTATATATAATATACAACATGACAGTAAACGATCATTCGTGAAGTGAATCAATGTATTTTATTGAAACTTACCTATCACATGACAATTATATGAGGATGGATGGACATAGTTTATTTTTTTATACCTAGCCAACGACACAATAGATTTCAGTATAGTCTTTCTGTTCTCTTGTCATTCACTACAGTAGGATCACTTGTATGACATATCTATGATTCTCGGTACTGAAAACTAATTCATATCATGTTCTCCGTTTCCAAAAATACTTCAAAAGAAAAAGCCGAAACTTGTTATTCACTGCATATCCATTCTCACCGCGAACAAAGCATGTCGGTGGAATTTCCGCGCGCGGTAAGTGTTTGCCTTCGCTCAGGTTTCCATCACCGATTTTTCACCACAATATAAACGGGCAGCTCCCGGATGCACCTGCGACCTAGTTACGTGTTCAAAAGCACTATTCCAATTCAAAATGTGTTAAGGTTTTGGTGACATAATGCGATCGCGAAGAAATTCAGTAAGTATGTGAATTACGTAATGGCCCAACGTGGAGACTGGCGCGGGTAAAATAGAATAAATATAAAACTGTCAGAACATCAAGCATAAAAATAACTTGCAATCTAAGCATAAAAATCTTCCACTGTTCAATTTAAAGGACTATGCTTTCCCTACAGTTGATTATCCACCTCACCAGACTGTACATAGAACAAACTCATCTCATATACAATTATACATACATAACATTCTAAACGGATAGTTTTTCAAATCCAATCGTTTCTTCCGTCTATACGGCGAGCACTAAAGCTAGTGTGTTTTATTAGGGTGTTTGAGTTAATAGTCAGATTTTACTGTTTGGGGCGCGTATCGCAAATTGAATCGTGCGTGTCGCGGGGCCGCCGTAAAGTATCGGGCCCCCAGATACCCTGATACGGCCCGTACTGGAATCTAAAGGCGTATTCTGGGGATATACGAGTTTTAAATTAAAAATCAGCACTATTAAAAGTTTTTGATACTTTGGCACACCTGTGGCCTATTTCAAAATAAAGACAATTGTCGCCTGACAGTGAGTGACAGTTCATTGCCTGTTCAACGAGGAAATATTATCGCTGACGAACAATATTACTTATCAACCCAGAAATAGGCACAGAATTGTCAGTGTCACTGTGGTAAAATAACTCACTATATAACCTGCCTTACTTAATAGGTCAGGAGCAATATTCGTATATCGCTGCCCGAGCGTTAACAACAAGAGAATCCGAAAGAGTCTCTTTAGCAGTCTTTTCGGGGACTTTTGGTTAACTACTGTCTTGATGTAGGTATCAGATTTACCCACACCATAGGCTAGTTTCCTATACTCAAAATAAAATGTTTTATGCATTGCACGAAATAAAACACCACATAATTAAAAGAAAAACATGGACAGTAGTTATGTTTAAATATAAATTCTATTTAATAAGTCAAAGAGAAAGATAAAGTAAATGAATTGACCATGACGTCACTCCTCAGTATTTCACAGTAATTCCATATTAGCAAATCGTTTTGACAGTTCTTAAAAAGAAGCTGATTTGACTAGTAGGAAATTTCAAATAAGCCTATTGGAAATGTTGTCAAGCTTAAAACGATAGCGATAGCGATAGAACGTATCAGACATTTACACATAAAAGTATAACATTTTAAGTCACACACAGGTCGAACGCGAACGGCGAAATTAATATTATTTTACCTTTTTTAGGGTTCCGTAGTCAACTAGGAACCCTTATAGTTTCGCCATGTCTGTCTGTCCGTCCGTCCGTCCGTCCGTCCGTCCGCGGATAATCTCAGCAACCGTTAGCACTAGAAAGCTGAAATTTGGTACGAATATGTATATCAATCACGCAAACAAAGTGCTAAAATAAAAAATGAGAAAAATGTTTTATTAGGGTACCCCCCTACATGTAAAGTGGGGGCTGATATTTTTTTATTCCAACCCCAACGTGTGATATATTGTTGGATAGGTATTTAAAAATGAATAAGGGTTTACTAAGATCGTTATTTGATAATATTAACAGTTTCGGAAATAATCGCTCCCAAAGGAAAAAAAAGTGCGTCCCCCCCCTCTAACTTTTGAACCATATGTTTAAAAAATATAAAAAAAATCACAAAAGTAGAACTTTATAAAGACTTTCTAGGAAAATTGTTTTGAACTTGATAGCTTTAGTAGTTTTTGAGAAAAATATGGAAAACTACGGAACCCTACACTGAGCGTGGCCCGACACGCTCTTGGCCGGTTTTTTTCTTTTTTCCAACGCAACCAGCAACCTGGCCGAATCGTTGGAAAATAATGTTAATTAATCACGTTCGACCTGTGTGTTATTATAAATATTTATAAAGTTTCTTTTACACCAAAGGAAATTAAAATCTACAAAAAATAACGCACCAGTACTTGTCCTAATCATCCTTCAGATTATATCGGAACACTAGGCCACTGAAGCACGTATTGCATTCTCTTCCAGGCCCCTAAACCAAAGACACAAAGAAGGCTAGTGCGAGCTACACTTACGGGAAGAAGCTGGTTCCCGTCCCGTGTGTGCACAATACCACTATTCATATTAATACCCGGCCAGAGGAGCAGTTGCGGAGACAAACTCGAACCGGGGCGTTTATCTATTCCCTATGGTTACATACTAGCCGAGTTTTGCTTTATAACCATATCTTTAAAATTTATCGTTTGTCTTTCTGAATACGAGTAGTAACCACTTTTGTATTTATTGTCGTGTTTACAAAACCACTTTTGTATCTATTGTCGTGTTTAAAAAATATAAAAATAACTAGTCTTCTTCCTCGCGCTATCCTGGCGCATTTTCAACTACTACGAGGACTGAAATCGCACGCTTATCGCTAGGACATTAGTGTTTTTCTATATTTCTGAGGGCATAGATTATTATGAAAGTAAAGTAAGTAAAAAAGCGGGTAGACTCTCGCTACGTCAACATCATCGGAGAGTTAATTAATATCCTAAAAATATAAATATCGTTGTTTAAGTCTAAATTTGTAACATAACTATAAGTATCGAGCAGTGTAAATAATTGAACAAATAAATCTCATCTTTTAAACGGTGCTTTAAGTGATATTGCAGTGTTTAACTTCGGGTCAACGGCCGCCTTTGTGCGGAAAGTGTCAATCAGCTGTGCTACCTGTGATTTATCGAGACACCGTAGAAGATACAAACACATTTTAAGTGTAATTTGATGTGAAATCAAATTATTTACACGTAATTTTACCCGGATCGGACCGTTGAAAGAAAAATAATGAATTGTACATGTACAGGCTGCGCCAACGTCATCGAGGGAGCCAAGTTTTTAAAATGCAATATGTGTCAGGCCATATATTGTTATGAATGTCTCAACATTACACCCGGCCAATCGTCTACGTTAAATGACAACCATCTAGCCTCACTTCACTGTCCACGGTGTGTTAATGTGACCCGGCGCCGAGTGTGTGATGATACCCCTGCTACCCCGTCAGCCCGTCATGATTACGATACGTCCAAGTCCAAGTCTGAGTATCTCGACATGTCATGCGACCTGCTTCAGACGAGCCCGGGCGGCCTGCCAAAAACCACAACAAACCACGCATCCCCCAGATCTTCGGAGCCTGTCACCTTGGACAGCATAAGTAGGTTACTGGATGAAAAGCTATCGCCTACGTCTACCCTTATGTGTAGCCTAAGAAACGCTCTCCGTAATGACCTTAAGACAATGTTGGCTGTGGAAATAGCTGACACCAAAAAAACATTGGAAACAAATTTCTCCCAAACCACGGCCTTCTTAAGTGCTCAGCAAAATGATTTTAAGGACAAACTAGCGGAGAAAGAAAAATCTATAAAGCAACTACAGACACAAAACGAAAGTATCACTAATGAGTTACAGGTATTAAAAACGAAATTACATAATATTGAGCACATATCGCGTAGTTTTAACCTCGAAATACAAGCGGTACCTGAAAAGCGATCGGAGAATGTTTGGTCATTATTCAAGAAAATATGCGATACCTTGCAAGTCCCCATCACCGACAACGAAGTTACTGCCTGCCGGCGCGTGGCGAAACAAAATCCGTCATCAGCTCGCCCTCGTAACATCTTGGTAACACTCACATCAACACGACTGCGCGACACATTATTATCAGCGTATTATCGGCACAACAAAGCGCATCGCGAGGATGCATTGAGCACTGCGCACGTGGGACTGACCGGCGACCGCGCTAGGATATACTTGTCCGAACATCTCTCACCCGAATGTAAACAACTTCACAGCGCCGCCCGTAAGTGGCGTAAAGATAACAACTACAAGTCTGTATGGGTGAGATATGGTCGGATTTATATAGTCAAAGATGATACTAGTAATCCAATACATGTAAAAAACCTGGACTCGCTCCGTAACTTACAGGATAAACAGTCAAATCATAATTAGAGACATAGAACCTACTATTTCTGTTTGTTTACATAATTATATTCTCGTGTTAGGTACATGCCGGTGAGCGAATAGGCATAAGTAAATATCTACCTAAACAATTTAATTTTTATAACTGCAGGTTTCGTATGATTTCGAATGTAAGACACTTATGCATGTTTGTGTGTACTTGATAAAAAAAACCTAATACCTAAACCTACCTCAAATCAACTCAAATACTAATTAAAAACTACTAATTACATACGCCACCGGCTGTTCCTATGCATAATTTTTGTTGTTCTTTTTTTATTTATTAACTAATTTTCAATAATCATGATATATGTCTTGAATTGTAATATTTATTATTTTTATTACGACAAATTAGAAATTTTTTATTTTTTATTTTTCTTCCAATGTTTGCTTATTCGGGTAAATAAAAATAAATTTAATAATCGCCATTCACAATGACACTTATATTTTATCAGAATGTAAATAGAATTAGATCTAAGTTATCTGAATTTTATCTTAGCATGTTGAATTGTAACTACGATCTTGTCTGTTTAACTGAAACTAACCTCAATAAAAGTGTGTACGATGCCGAGATTTTTGATAATCGCTACAATGTCTTTAGACGCGACCGTGATACATCGCAATCTAAAAAAGTTGAAGGGGGCGGGGCTCTTATTGCTATAAAAAAAGAATTTACAGCGGTTCGTCAAGAATCGTGGGAAACAGAAGCAGAGGATATATGGCTAACTATTCTGCCGAATAATAAAAATAGCGGTGCACTCCATTTATGCGTATGTTACCTTCCCCCTGACCTACCATCACATACCTTGGAATCTTTTTATTGTAATTGTCAAAAAATTGTTCTAAATGCTCCGGACAATGATAATTTTATATTAATTGGAGACTTTAACACAATCAATTTAACGTGGAAAAACTCGTTGATTTCTGATGAACTAATCCCTTACTGCCCTCAAGATCAAAAAGCACACTTATTACATGATTTTATCTCCTTGTGTAGCCTAAAACAGTTTAATAGTATACCTAACCAAAACGGCCGCTTTTTAGACCTTGTTTTGACTACCATTAACGTAATAGTGTATGGTTCTGAACCATTGACAAGGCAGGACAATCATCATCCGCCTATTTTAATTGATATTCCGCAGGTTGAGAGGAATCGTCCTATGTCAATTAATAACACTAAACGATTAAATTTCAGCAAATGTGACTTCTCTAAGATTCGTAATGAGTTATTATTGATTGATTGGGATAAGTTGCTTGAACCGGCAGATGTGAATGTATGTACAAAATTGTTTTATGATACACTACTTGGCATTATTGAAAAGCATACCCCCGTTTATACAAAAAAATCTAATCGTAACTACCCAGTTTGGTACAACAATGCATTAAAAAGTTGCCTTGCTGAAAAATATAGATTTCATAAATTATATAAAAAATTTGGCAATCCGCGCGACTACGATTCTTTTTCAATTCTTCGTAAAAAATCAAAGATAATGATAGACAAATGCTACAGGGCGTTTGTATCGTCGGTGGAGGATGCGCTCCGTGACGACGTTAAAGCCTTTTGGCGATATGTAAAGAATAAGAAGGGCCACTCAACAATTCCGCAAAGAATGAGTTACGGCAACACATTTGCCGACGACTGCTTAGGAATATGCAATCTTTTTTCCTCATACTTTGGGTCGGTTTTTGAGCCTGTTATGTCTCCTAACTCTAACTCTTATACCAACTTTTTAAAAAGTAGCTGTAATGATTCTTTGTGTAGCATTACTATTTCGCCAGATAATGTCGTGGAAAAAATTAAAGAGTCGTTAGATAAACATAAAGGCTCAGGACCTGATGGTATTCCCCCGTCTTTTGTCATTTCCTGAGCTAAAGAGCTTAGTTTGCCACTCAGTCTACTGTTTAATAAATCTATACAGACTGGTACTTTCCCAACTGCATGGAAGACTGCGTACATCGCTCCTATTCATAAATCGGGTGATAAGTCCTGTTGCGAAAATTATAGGCCCATAAGCATCCTGTCTTGTATTCCAAAACTTTTCGAATCACTAGTCTACACACATCTTTATAATCACTTTAGTACATTCTTTTCTGACAAGCAGCACGGTTTTGTAAAAAATAAGTCAACGATTACAAATCTCTTAGAATATAAAAACTTTCTATGTACCAGTTTTGCGAATAGGGGACAGGTTGATTCAATTTACACAGACTTTTCTAAGGCCTTTGATAAGGTAGATCACTATATACTTTGCGAAAAGCTTGCGTTTTACGGGATTCACGGTAGTTTGTTTAGGTGGATATGTTCGTACTTGAATGAGAGGAGTCAGCTCGTTGCTATCAATGGTTCAATTTTTATCCCCACGTTAATTACCTCTGGGGTGCCTCAGGGCTCGCATTTGGGGCCATTATTATTTGTCGTCTTTATAAATGACTTAGCCGATAATCTATCTTGTTCTTCACTCTTTTATGCTGATGATTTGAAGGTGTTCACGAAGGTACATAATATCCGCGACTGTGCTCAGCTACAAACCGATTTGCGTACCATTTCTGACTGGTGCCTTAGTAATCGCATGTTTTTAAATGGCAGCAAATGTTTTGTAATATCGTTTTCTAATAAAAAGCAGAAACTTTACTACGACTACGAACTGCACGGTCAGAAATTGGAGCGTAGGTCGGTTGCAAAAGACCTGGGTATTTGGTTCGATGAACAGCTTAACTTTCGGTACCACTACGAGTACATAACTAAGAAAGGCAACCAAATGCTCGGTTTTATCCTTCGTGTTACCAAAGACTTCAAAAAACCAGACAGTCTTCTCTGCCTATTCCAGAGTCTCGTCCGTAGTGTTCTAGAGTATGGCTGTATAATTTGGTCTCCTCATTACGCTGTGCACTCTGGCAACATTGAGCGAGTTCAAAAGAAATGTCTCAGACTGTTGTCCTATCGGTATAAACCTGACCTTACAGGTCTGAGTTATGAACAGAGACTACAGTCATTTAACCTCCTCTCCCTTGAATCTCGTCGCCGTCTACATGACTTTTTATTCTTACATAAACTGCTACATAGTAATGTTCACTCTCCTAGTTTATTATCCCTAATTACTTTCAATACTCCTCGTTTTAGAACCCGTGCTCCTAAGATTTTTGCCCTTCAGGTCTACAAGAATAATACCTCTTTCTATAATCCGATGGTTAGATTGTGTCGTCAGTATAATGATTTGGTCTCAAAATATAATGATGTCGATATCTTCAACTCACGGTTAGCCGTATTCAGGAGGCAAGTTGTCAAGGTTCTTGGCCATCGTACACCACAACAACAACATAACTAGAATTGATGATTTAATTATGAACGACGTACATTACACAAAAAAGTACACAAAAATGTAGACGCCGGTACTTCTTGCTGAGGTCTTTAGCTGGGAGTGGAATGATGCTACTTTAAACTTTTAAAAAATTGGTTTAATAACCAGTAAAAATAAAAATTGTAAAAAAAAAGTGTCGATATCGTTTGGTGGCTTGAGGACGAGTGTTCGGTCGGTAAAGCAGCTCGCTCGCGCTCGCGCCGGTCGAGCAGGTTTCTTGCTGTACGCATGTGTGAGTGTGGGTGCGTTCACAAGAACATATGCTAGGCGTTAACATGTTGCGGCCTCAGGAACGGAGTTCGTGTCTATGACTGGTAGAGGGCACAGTCGGTTGAACGCTCGTCGGAGGGTACCCGAAGTGGTCTTGATGTCGGCTACGCGGGTCACGCCGTCGGAGCCAGGGTAGAGGCGGGTCACGCGCCCCAGCAGCCATTGATTAGGAGGCAGCTGGTCATCTTTCACCAGCACCATCTCTCCTAAATGGAGTTGCTGTCCTTGTTTGCGCCATTTCTGTCGTTTCTGGAGTTCTGTAATATATTCTGTATAATATCGGGACCAGAAATGGGCTTTCAATTGTTGAATTCTCATGTATCGTGAGAGAGTGGGTATCGCCGCAGGGTTAGAGCTCTGAGGAGAAGGCAAAGTCGTTAGCGTTCGTCCGATTAAGAAATAAGCGGGGGTAAGTGCTGTAAGGTCTGAAGGGTCAGGCGACAATGGAGTGAGAGGCCTAGAGTTCAACGTAGCCTCGATGGAAATGAGAACTGTGTTTAAATCTTGGTATGTTAAGTGGGCTAAGCCTAGGACCCTTTTTAAGTGGTATTTTACAGATTTTTCGGAACCCTCAACTAATCTGTTAAAATGCGGACTATAAGCCGGTGAAAATTTAAAATTGTTAGACAACTCAGATGCTTTTGAGCCGATATAGTCACTGTTTGATTTTAGAAATTTAGACAACTCATTACATGCGCCTGTAAAACAGGTTCCATTGTCTGAGAAAATATTCTGAGGCTTTCCTCTGCGGGCAATGAATCGGTCCAATGCTGCGAGAAATGTATTACTACTTAAATCGGTGACAAGTTCTATGTGAATTGCTTTTACAGCCAGACAAACAAATATGCAGAGGTACGACTTTATGAGTCTACTGCCTCGACCGCTTCGGTTCAGAATCATGATTGGTCCAGCGTAATCGCATGCGGTATTAGCGAACACGTAGTCAGCGTGTAAACGTGGTGAAGGAAGATTACCCATTATGGGTTGAATACTTTTGCCTGCATAACGTCGACATCTAATACAATTCTCGACTATTTTTCTAGCAAGGTTTCGACCACTGAGAGACCAGAACTTGTGACGCAAGATTGACAGTAATAGTTGGGGTGGTGCATGTAAAAACATGACATGATAGTGTCTAAATAATAATGTGGCTAAGTAGTGCCTTGCATCAAGCAATATTGGGTGTTTAGTGTCATAGTCGTAGAATGAGTTACAGAGTCTGCCACCTACTCGTAACAGGTTATCATTTGCGTCGTAAAATGGTTTGAATTGTAGCAATTTATTCTTAGGAGACAATTGCTTTTTATTTTTTAACAATTCATATCCTAAGCCGAAAACTTCATGTTGAACAATATTAATGAGATCCGATTCAGTGGATGCCCCCGTGATTAAGTCGTCAACGTAGAAGTCATGTTGAATGACTTCGGAGACTTTTTTGTCAGGACATTCAATACCTAATTGTGTCAAGCACCTTGTCGCGAGAAAAGGAGCTGACGCCGTTCCATAAGTAACTGTGTGTAATTTGTATTGATGTAATTTTTCGTAAGGCTCAAAACGCCATAAAATTTGTTGAAGTGATTGTTGAGAAGGTGTAATATTGATCATTCGATACATTTTTTCAACATCTGCGGTAACAATGAACTTATGCTGCCGCATTCGAATAAGGATGCTAATAAGATCGTCTTGAATGGTAGGTCCGACCATTTGAAGTTGGTTGAACGATACGCCAGATGTCGTTGTCATAGACCCGTCAAAAACAGTTCTTAGCTTTGTAGATAAGCTAGACTCACGGAAAATTCCAAAATGGGCAAAAAAATACGAATGAGTGTCATTTTTAGGGTTCTCATTTAACGACATGTGATTTAGTTCAATATATTCTTTGATAAATTTGCAATATAAGTCTTTTAACTGAGGTTCGCGTTTGAATCGCCGCTCCAAAGAGATGAACCTGGACAGAGCTCGTTCATAAGAATCGCCAAGTTTCTCAGGCGACTCCTTTAATGGAATCGTCACTTCAAAACGACCGTCAGGAAGCCGAATGGTATTATCTATAAAGCTCTGTTCACATTCCTGCTCCTCCTTGGAAATTTGTTTACGCGGTGTGACTGATTCTAATTCAAAAAATTGAGACAGTTGATTATGTAATTGATTATCATAATGTTGTAAGTGTAAATTGATAGCATGGTTGCAATGGACTGTATTTGATTTTAATTGCAAGTTTGTTTGTAATGGTTCTGTTACTAAGTAACCCAGTTTGGTTTCCCATAAAATTGGCTTATTTTTACCTAACGGAATGTTATGAGTACCAAGTACTGACCAAAATATTCCTAATCCAAGTAGCATGTCTACTGGGGCAGGTACGTCAAATGTGGGATCCGCCAGTCTTACATGAGGCGGTAGATTTAATGATTCGCGATCAATTCGGGCTACTGGCAATGGCTGAGTGACACGTTTTGCCAAGAAGCACGGCACAATTGTTTGATAATCGCTGAACATTGACGACATCAGTACGTGACAACTTTGAGACAAATGTGATTGTTGATAATTTAATCCGTCGACTGTTGTCGGAGCATTAGATACATGTAACTTAAGTTTTTCACATAAACTTTCAGTAATATAATTCGCGGTTGAACCGTTATCGAGTAATGCTCGTATTGTGTGTTTTTTACCACTGTGGTCTGTCACTTTAATTATGACCGTTGACAGCAGCATAGAATGATTATTAATGGCTGACATTGAAATCTCTTGAGCAGGACTAGAAAACTGCTCTTCATCGTCAGTCTGTGGCACAGAGTGCAGAGCGACGTCACTTGATGAAGGTGAAGCTTTGGTATTGGTATGTTCATGTAATAAACTATTACGCCGTACTCCACACGAGCGACACGGGTTCAGCCTACACGTTTTTTCATCGTGACCAACACGTAAACAATTTAAACAAACTTTGAGTGACTTAGCTTTGTCAACGCGAGCTTGCAAGTCTAATGATTTGAATCTTTGACAAAGATACAGTGCGTGGTCGTTATTACAAAACGGACAAGCATACTTGCGAGACGTGGAGGGAGAAGAGGTAGTAGTAGCGAACGCCTTCTGTCGATTATGTGTAGTATCGCTAGACCTACGTTTTTTATTACTTAATTCAGTCGATTCTAGAAAGTCAGCCCTATCTTTGAGGAAATCGTTAAACATTTTAAGTGTAGGAATCTCCTTTAACTTATTTCTATAGGATTCCCATTTATGATGAGTGGTTGTATCTAATTTGCATGAAACTATTTGAATGATAAGAACATCCCAATGCTCAGTGGGAAGGTCAAGTGATTTGAGTGTTCGTAAGTTTTTATTTACGGTATCGATAAGGTTTCTTATTGCCCTAGATGATTCTTTTGACAAATGTTCGATATTAAAAATTGCCTGAATATGGTTGTTCACTAGGGACCGTTTATTATTGTAACGATCGCAAAGTAATTCCCAAGCTAACGTATAGTTATCACTGGAAAAATCTAAAGATTGAATAATTACCGCGGCACTACCCTTTAGTGCGGCGCGCAAGTAGTGAAATTTGTTGATGTTCGGAATTGAGTCATTTGAATGTATGAGACTACTAAATGTATCACGGAACTCCAACCAATCATGATAATGGCCCGAGAAGCTAGGCATATCAATAGTAGGAAGTTTAAGTTTTGTCTGACCTCCAATTGCAGTGACACAAGAACCTGTCTCCGAGCTGCCGCCGCCCGCAGAGGCGCCCGCCGCCGGCGCGGCGGCTGCCAGCAGCACGCGCGCGCGCGCGACGAGCCCGAAGTACTTGCTCTCGAAAGCCTCGCGTTCTTTATACTGGTCATCTGGAATTTCCAATTCATTCTCTATATCACACTGAACGGAGTCAAATTCTGAATAAATTTCTTCGATTTTTGACAGACGGTCATTTAATTCCGTGATTTGTAATCTACTCAGACGTTCACAACTTTCGGCAGTTGTCAAATAGCTTTCAAAGAATGTAAGCTTAGATTTAAATGAGGCACGTCTTCTAATTAGTTTAACATCTACCATTTTAAATTTAATGAGTTACTGGCAACTAGATGAATGAAATAACTGAGTACCTATAGGTATCAATGTGAATTGCCTGTCAGTGGCAAAATAAATATTTAGTTTTAAGCCAAAAAATCCAAGAAGATATACTTGCTATGAAGCAGTGCGATGAAATGAGTTGCTAGAAAAATCAACAAATTAATTAGTTGCAAGGCAATAAAGTTCAAAAATAAAGATTTGAAACGATTACTTAAATTAGCACAAAAGCAGCAAAGTGAGGGTGCGCGTAAAAACTGCAAAAAACCAAGCGGTGCGAGCGCGTAGCAACAGCGAACGAGCGCGCGCGGTCCCGGCCAGCCAGGCGCCAGCCAAACAGCACCGATATTGCAATGCACTGAAACACGTGAAATAACACTAATTACGCACTTTGATAAACACAGTTCACACTCACAACGAAGCAACCGTAAAAAACCAGGGCACTCTGAAATGCTATTTGTTGTATTTATAATGATTATTAATGAACAAAAGGTATAATTCCAACCTTTGCTTAACAATAAGGAAAATGTAAGCAACAATGCACGAAACTTAGATTAAGGTGATTACTGATTTAACAGAGTTAACCTGTTTATGCTGAGGATGCAAATGCAATAACACGTTAATCGAATAACGGATCGATAACGTATTTAAGTATGTATAAGTAAGAATGATTCGCAAAATAAAGGATTTGCGAAGAACGTACAACACGTTTCCAATTACAACACAAAATAACGGATTTGTGTGCGTTATTGAAAAATAACCGTTAACGTTATTAGGAAAAATTAACGGTAGAAACAATTTATAGGTGGGAATATTATGCAAAATGAAGGATTTGCAAATATCTTTTAACACGTTTAAAACAGCAACACAAAATGAGGGATTTGTGAGCGTTACTGAAAAATATCCGTTAACGTTATTGACCTTAACGTTACTAAAAGGTATGGGAATGAGATAAAATTACTTGCAAAATGAAGGATTTGCAAATAACGTTTAATATATATGAAACAGTAACACAAAATGAAGGATTTGTGACCGTTATTAAAAATATCCGTTAACGTTATTAACCTTAACGTTACTAAAAGGTATGTAAATATATTGAGATGACTTGCAAAATGAAGGATTTGCAAGTAGAACTTATAATATAACGTTACCACAAAATAACGGATTCGTGGGCGTTATTGGCAAAATAAGGGTTACGGGAAAAATATGTATTTGATTGGAAGACAAAGCACAAATGAACACAAATGAAGGATTGAGTTTTTAAATTAATGATTTTGGAGCGAACAAGCGGAACGAACTTACGGTTTGCCAATCTCAATTAGAACTTAACTTATAACTGACGATTCCCTGAGTCGGCGCCGTCGATCCTTTATCTTACCACTCTCACACTGTTAGGTATCTTCTTCCAACCGTATTTGTCCTCGTAATAATGTAAATGTATCTTCGTAGAAGTCGTTGTATGTAAAATCGGATGACTCGTCCTTTTTGAAGAATCCGATCTTTGAAATGATGATTGAAATCTTCCACGTAGCAACAGCCAAGTTGACGTCAGCGAAGTATTTCCTTTGTTCTTTGTTCGTCGCTGGTAAAATATCCGTGCTCGTAGGATCAAAAATGTACGTAATGGACGTTGTAGACGCCGGTACTTCTTGCTGAGGTCTTTAGCTGGGAGTGGAATGATGCTACTTTAAACTTTTTAAAAAATTGGTTTAATAACCAGTAAAAATAAAAATTGTAAAAAAAAGTGTCGATATCGTTTGGTGGCTTGAGGACGAGTGTTCGGTCGGTAAAGCAGCTCGCTCGCGCTCGCGCCGATCGAGCAGGTTTCTTGCTGTACGCATGTGTGAGTGTGGGTGCGTTCACAAGAACATATGCTAGGCGTTAACATGTTGCGGCCTCAGGAACGGAGTTCGTGTCTATGACTGGTAGAGGGCACAGTCGGTTGAACGCTCGTCGGAGGGTACCCGAAGTGGTCTTGATGTCGGCTACGCGGGTCACGCCATCGGAGCCAGGGTAGAGGCGGGTCACGCGCCCCAGCAGCCATTGGTTAGGAGGCAGCCGGTCATCTTTCACCAGCACCAACTCTCCTAAATGGAGTTGCTGTCCTTGTTTGCGCCATTTCTGTCGTTTCTGGAGCTCTGTAATATATTCTGTATAATATCGGGACCAGAAATGGGCTTTCAATTGTTGAATTCTCATGTATCGTGAGAGAGTGGGTATCGCCGCAGGGTTAGAGCTCTGAGGAGAAGGCAAAGTCGTTAGCGTTCGTCCGATTAAGAAATGAGCGGGGGTAAGTGCTGTTAGGTCTGAAGGGTCAGACGACAATGGAGTGAGAGGCCTAGAGTTTAACGTAGCCTCGATGGAAATGAGAACTGTGTTTAAATCTTGGTATGTTAAGTGGGCTAAGCCTAGGACCCTTTTTAAGTGGTATTTTACAGATTTTTCGGAACCCTCAACTAATCGGTGAAAATTTAAAATTGATAGACAACTCAGATGCTTTTGAGCCGATATAGTCACTGTTTGATTTTAGAAATTTAGACAACTCATTACATGCGCCTGTAAAACAGGTTCCATTGTCTGAGAAAATATTCTGAGGCTTTCCTCTGCGGGCAATGAATCGGTCCAATGCTGCGAGAAATGTATTACTACTTAAATCGGTGACAAGTTCTATGTGAATTGCTTTTACAGCCAGACAAACAAATATGCAGAGGTACGACTTTATGAGTCTACTGCCTCGACCGCTTCGGTTCAGAATCATGATTGGTCCAGCGTAATCGCATGCGGTATTAGCGAACACGTAGTCAGCGTGTAAACGTGGTGAAGGAAGATTACCCATTATGGGTTGAATACTTTTGCCTGCATAACGTCGACCACTAATACAATTCTCGACTATTTTTCTAGCAAGGTTTCGACCACTGAGAGACCAGAACTTGTGACGCAAGATTGACAGTAATAGTTGGGGTGGTGCATGTAAAAACATGACATGATAGTGTCTAAATAATAATGTGGCTAAGTAGTGCCTTGCATCAAGCAATATTGGGTGTTTAGTGTCATAATCGTAGAATGAGTTACAGAGTCTGCCACCTACTCGTAACAGGTTATCATTTGCGTCGTAAAATGGTTTGAATTGTAGCAATTTATTCTTAGGAGACATTTGCTTTTTATTTTTTAACAATTCATATCCTAAGCCGAAAACTTCAAGTTGAACAATATTAATGAGATCCGATTCAGTGGATGCCCCCGTGATTAAGTCGTCAACGTAGAAGTCATGTTGAATGACTTCGGAGACTTTTTTGTCAGGACATTCAATACCTAATTGTGTCAAGCACCTTGTCGCGAGAAAAGGAGCTGACGCCGTTCCGTAAGTAACTGTGTGTAATTTGTATTGCTGTAATTTTTCGTAAGGCTCAAAACGCAATAAAATTTGTTGAAGTGATTGTTGAGAAGGTGTAATATTGATCATTCGATACATTTTTTCAACATCTGCGGTAACAATGAACCTATGCTGCCGCATTCGAATAAGGATGCTAATAAGGTCGTCTTGAATGGTAGGTCCGACCATTTGAAGTTGGTTGAACGATACGCCAGATGTCGTTGTCATAGACCCGTCAAAAACAGTTCTTAGCTTTGTAGATAAGCTAGACTCACGAAAAATTCCAAAATGGGCAAAAAAATACGAATGAGTGTCATTTTTAGGGCTCTCATTTAACGACATGTGATTTAGTTCAATATATTCTTTGATAAATTTGCAATATAAGTCTTTTAACTGAGTTTCGCGTTTGAATCGACGCTCCAAAGAGATGAACCTGGACAGAGCTCGTTCATAAGAATCGCCAAGTTTCTCAGGCGACTCCTTTAATGGAATCGTCACTTCAAAACGACCGTCAGGAAGCCGAATGGTATTATCTATAAAGCTCTGTTCACATTCCTGCTCCTCCTTGGAAATTTGTTTACGCGGTGTGACTGATTCTAATTCAAAAAATTGAGACAGTTGATTATGTAATTGATTATCATAATGTTGTAAGTGTAAATTGATAGCATGGTTTCAATGGACTGTATTTGATTTTAATTGCAAGTTTGTTTGTAATGGTTCTGTTACTAAGTAACCCAGTTTGGTTTCCCATAAAATTGGCTTATTTTTACCTAACGGAATGTTATGAGTACCAAGTACTGACCAAAATATTCCTAATCCAAGTAGCATGTCTACTGGGGCAGGTACGTCAAATGTGGGATCCGCCAGTCTTACATGAGGCGGTAGATTTAATGATTCGCGATCAATTCGGGCTACTGGCAATGGCTGAGTGACACGTTTTGCCAAGAAGCACGGCACAATTGTTTGATAATCGCTGAACATTGACGACATCAGTACGTGACAACTTTGAGACAAATGTGATTGTTGATAATTTAATCCGTCGACGGTTGTCGGAGCATTAGATACATGTAACTTAAGTTTTTCACATAAACTTTCAGTAATATAATTCGCGGTTGAACCGTTATCGAGCAATGCTCGTATTGTGTGTTTTTTACCACTGTGGTCTGTCACTTTAATTATGACCGTTGACAGCAGCATAGAATTATTACTAATGGCTGACATTGAAATCTCTTGAGCAGGACTAGAAAACTGCTCTTCATCGTCAGTCTGTGGCACAGAGTGCAGAGCGACGTCACTTGATGAAGGTGAAGCTTTGGTATTGGTATGTTCATGTAATAAACTATTACGCCGTACTCCACACGAGCGACACGGGTTCAGCCTACACGTTTTTTCATCGTGACCAACACGTAAACAATTTAAACAAACTTTGAGTGACTTAGCTTTGTCAACGCGAGCTTGCAAGTTTAATGATTTGAATCTTTGACAAAGATACAGTGCGTGGTCGTTATTACAAAACGGACAAGCATACTTGCGAGACGTGGAGGGAGAAGAGGTAGTAGCAGCGAACGCCTTCTGTCGATTATGTGTAGTATCGCTAGACCTACGTTTTTTATTACTTAATTCAGTCGATTCTAGAAAGTCAGCCCTATCTTTGAGGAAATCGTTAAACATTTTAAGTGTAGGAATCTCCTTTAACTTATTTCTATAGGATTCCCATTTATGATGAGTGGTTGTATCTAATTTGCATGAAACTGTTTGAATGATAAGAACATCCCAATGCTCAGTGGGAAGGTCAAGTGATTTGAGTGTTCGTAAGTTTTTATTTACGGTATCGATAAGGTTTCTTATTGCCCTAGATGATTCTTTTGACAAATGTTCGATATTAAAAATTGCCTGAATATGGTTGTTCACTAGGGACCGTTTATTATTGTAACGATCGCAAAGTAATTCCCAAGCTAACGTATAGTTATCACTGGAAAAATCTATAGATTGAATAATTACCGCGGCACTACCCTTTAGTGCGGCGCGCAAGTAATGAAATTTGTTGATGTTCGGAATTGAGTCATTTGAATGTATGAGACTACTAAATGTATCACGGAACTCCAACCAATCATGATAATGGCCCGAGAAGCTAGGCATATCAATAGTAGGAAGTTTAAGTTTTGTCTGACCTCCAATTGCAGTGACACAAGAACCTGTCTCCGAGCTGCCGCCGCCCGCAGAGGCGCCCGCCGCCGGCGCGGCGGCTGCCAGCAGCACGCGCGCGCGCGACGAGCCCGAAGTACTTGCTCTCGAAAGCCTCGCGTTCTTTATACTGGTCATCTGGAATTTCCAATTCATTCTCTATATCACACTGAACGGAGTCAAATTCTGAATAAATTTCTTCGATTTTTGACAGACGGTCATTTAATTCCGTGATTTGTAATCTACTCAGACGTTCACAACTTTCGGCAGTTGTCAAATAGCTTTCAAAGAATGTAAGCTTAGATTTAAATGAGGCACGTCTTCTAATTAATTTAACATCAACCATTTTAAATTTAATGAGTTACTGGCAACTAGATGAATGAAATAACTGAGTACCTATAGGTATCAATATGAATTGCCTGTCAGTGGCAAAATAAATATTTAGTTTTAAGCCAAAAAATCCAAGAAGATATACTTGCTATGAAGCAGTGCGATGAAATGAGTTGCTAGAAAAATCAACAAATTAATTAGTTGCAAGGCAATAAAGTTCAAAAATAAAGATTTGAAACGATTACTTAAATTAGCACAAAAGCAGCAAAGTGAGGGTGCGCGTAAAAACTGCAAAAAACCAAGCGGTGCGAGCGCGTAGCAACAGCGAACGAGCGCGCGCGGTCCCGGCCAGCCAGGCGCCAGCCAAACAGCACCGATATTGCAATGCACTGAAACACGTGAAATAACACTAATTACGCACTTTGATAAACACAGTTCACACTCACAACGAAGCAACCGTAAAAAACCAGGGCAATCTGAAATGCTATTTGTTGTATTTATAATGATTATTAATGAACAAAAGGTATAATTCCAACCTTTGCTTAACAATAAGGAAAATGTAAGCAACAATGCACGAAACTTAGATAAGGTGATTACTGATTTAACAGAGTTAACCTGTTTATGCTGAGGATGCAAATGCAATAACACGTTAATCGAATAACGGATCGATAACGTATATAAGTATGTATAAGTAAGAATGATTCGCAAACTAAAGGATTTGCGAAGAACGTACAACACGTTTCCAATTACAACACAAAATAACGGATTTGTGTGCGTTATTGAAAAATAACCGTTAACGTTATTAGGAAAAATTAACGGTAGAAACAATTTATAGGTGGGAATATTATGCAAAATGAAGGATTTGCAAATATCTTTTAACACGTTTAAAACAGCAACACAAAATGAGGGATTTGTGAGCGTTACTAAAAAATATCCGTTAACGTTATTGACCTTAACGTTACTAAAAGGTATGTAAATATATTGAGATGACTTGCAAAATGAAGGATTTGCAAGTCGAACTTATAATATAACGTTACCACAAAATAACGGATTCGTGGGCGTTATTGGCAAAATAAGGGTTACGGGAAAAATATGTATTTGATTGGAAGACAAAGCACAAATGAACACAAATGAAGGATTGAGTTTTTAAATTAATGATTTTGGAGCGAACAAGCGGAACGAACTTACGGTTTGCCAATCTCAATTAGAACTTAACTTATAACTGATGATTCCCTGAGTCGGCGCCGTTGATCCTTTATCTTACCACTCTCACACTGTTAGGTATCTTCTTCCAACCGTATTTGTCCTCGTAATAATGTAAATGTATCTTCGTAGAAGTCGTTGTATGTAAAATCGGATGACTCGTCCTTTTTGAAGAATCCGATCTTTGAAATGATGATTGAAATCTTCCACGTAGCAACAGCCAAGTTGACGTCAGCGAAGTATTTCCTTTGTTCTTTGTTCGTCGCTGGTAAAATATCCGTGCTCGTAGGATCAAAAATGTAGACGCCGGTACTTCTTGCTGAGGTCTTTAGCTGGGAGTGGAATGATGCTACTTTAAACTTTTTAAAAAATTGGTTTAATAACCAGTAAAAATAAAAATTGTAAAAAAAAGTGTCGATATCGTTTGGTGGCTTGAGGACGAGTGTTCGGTCGGTAAAGCAGCTCGCTCGCGCTCGCGCCGGTCGAGCAGGTTTCTTGCTGTACGCATGTGTGAGTGTGGGTGCGTTCACAAGAACATATGCTAGGCGTTAACACACCACAACAACAACATAACTAGAATTGATGATTTAATTATGAATTGTTTAATTTTTTTAATTTATTTATTAATTTTAATATAATTTAAAGTGATAAAAAAAAATGTAATTTGTAATTTTAGGATAGGTTTTAATACTCATTTATATTTTTTCTTGCTGTGCATACATGTTTTGGACGGCATTCTTATTTTAAACCTGTTACTCGTAGCTGCTATAATAATGTATTGAATGTTGTCTGTTTTGTGTGCCTTATGAATAAAATAAAAAAATAAAATCAAAAAAATTATAAATATAGTACGACTACGAGATTTAACAGAGAAAAGCCCGTGACTGGCCAGGGCTCGGCAAGTTGTTAGAAGCTCATGTTGTCTCTCTTTGTCGGCGTCCTTGTGTGGACAGCTATTGTTGCAGGGCGGAAGGAAAACAACGCGGACACCTGTAATACCGTACCTCATCTACTTTAGTGGCCATTCATGTACTAGCATTAATTAATGAATAAGATAGTACGTGGCTATACCTGTAGGCACTTTGTAGGTACTAATTTATAAAAAGTGTTGGACATTCGCAAAGTACTTGTTTTAGAAAATATATGGCGACACTTTCTAGTTTTTACACGAATTTAGATGAAACCTTTTTACCGAAACGTCAAAGAAGTAATATGTCTAAAATTACACGTAAAAATTGCAGTCAGTTGATATTATAAACTCTTTACTCGTGGAGCACAAAGTAACTGACTTTTTATCAAGTTTTATCGATGAAAATGTTATAAAATTAATTATTTTGAATCTTCATTACTGCCTTTTTGCTCTGCTGCATAATTGAAAGGGTGTAAAATGCTTGTTAAACGTATTCAACGGTTCGAGCCCTGATGCTCGTCGGCTCCGTTCAGAAATTGTTGGAGCCAATTTGCCTGCTCTCGCGTGAGCCGATCAAAGCAGCGCAGCTGCTGGCGCGAACTTGAACTTGCAAGGTAAGAACTGTGCTATAATTAAATATCACACATGGCACGTGCAATATAATATTTAGTTAGGGGCATGTTTGGTCTATCCAGCCGCAGGATAAATTGTGTCAATAATTATCTAATAAATATCTAATTCATCAAAACTTTGAGGAGGATATACTATGTATTAGTTAATTTTGAACGACATGATTCTTTTAACGGGCTATCTGTTTTTATTCAGCCGCATGATCAGTTTTGGCATGTATATGTATTGATCTAAATATATGAAACTATTAAGTAGGTAAATGGATTGTGTTAAAAAAAGTATACCGAATTCAAGTGAACGATGAGAGGATTAGCGATAGGATTTAGGAAGTAAAATACACTCTGCACCGACATAAACTGAATGGGTTAAGGTCAAGGGAACGGTACCTACTAGTTCTAAATATAATAAACAGAGTAAACCCTATACAGTTTCTATTTAATAAGCTGTAATCACTACTCAAATGTTACTTCAAGCGTGTGCCAACTCTCCCAGACAAAGCTTGAGTGATCGGGCCCGTGATACCGTGACAGACACAAACAATTGAAAATATACATCTGACTAGACTTGAAAGTGTGACGCGCTCATTCATTTAGAGACGTTTTTATCTTGATTTAGCTAAATGAGAAATGCCAGACAGACCCTTTTGTTTATTGAACCATAAATAAACGAGTATTTATAAGGGGTTTTGTTGACACGAGTATGTCCAATTCTGTTTTGACCTATCAACATATGGTAATCATAACATTTTGCTAGCCAACCAATGAACATTCGCATCTCGACGATCAAAATGCAATCAAGGGTTACCTAAAGAGCTTCGGCATCGCACTTATAGGTAAACGTGCGGTGCTTTGTGACACGCAACACAAACCAAGGTCGTTTTAACGATTACTCTTTATTGGTACACCTCAGAAAAAGATACATCAAAAACTTATTGCCAGAAGGCATGTATTGATTGGCCAATATACTTTTAAACAAAACATTGCACATACAAAAGTAAGCTTGTAGCTCTTCCATTTCCCCCTGCTTTGGTCAATCATTTACTGCCCCATATATTCTTGCCTAATATAAAAAGAGCGTATGAATATAAGAAATGTAGCATTTAAATGGCCTTTTGTAATAAACTTTGTGGTAAATATTGGCGTACGGATTGGTTTCCCGATTGTTCCGGCCATCGCCGAGCAAGCCTTTGTCTGAGTATACAAACATACAGTCCGCTAAGAGTATTTGCTCCGCGGTTTACAATTATTTATTCGTGCTTTTGAGTGAATGTATCGGGTATTGTAAGAGTCCGTCGCTACTCTAACCCTTCTTTCTATAAATAGATGAAGGATGTTGGTACGCTTGGATAAGCGGACGTTTGATTTCGCAACTCACAAGCAGGGGACTACGTATTGTATTATTAGAAACAGAATACACAAGAGGGTCAAAAGTGTTTTCTCTAATGCATTGCTAATAATAGTTTTTGGATATTGCTCAGAAAAACATAGTATTTTGTAAAGTCGCCGTCAATAGAATTAGTGGACAATGTAAACGAACCTATTAGTCATCAGATACTGGCTAAATCCATGTGTTATTTAATCATTTCATATCACATTAAATATGATACTCAACCTATAAAATAATAAAATTGTTCTAGAATATTGATATTTTATAGAATGGTTTCTTTACATTGTTGACAATATTTATTGACGGCGATTTTAATTCATTTGTTCATATATTAATTTAGGTTTTTTATAATAATTATAATTATAAATTTAATTGTAAAAGACACAAAAACTGTTTTATAAAACACATGCAGTACTCGGTGATAATGATTGCCCTTCGGTTTTTCGTCTTCGTGAAGCGTTGTATTTTTCTTGCTTTATGTGACGTTAATTGTCTCTTTTCAAAGACCGATATGCAATCTTTATCGCCGTTTACTGTAACTATGTATGTTTTTGTAATACCAAACATAATGTAATTTTAAAGCTGCAGGGTTAGCACATGATTGCCGCGAGAGTATGTCGCCGCGAGATAGACTACCCGTCCTTATGTCATTAATACAGTTCGAAGAAGACAAACAAACAAACAAAATAAACAAAGAACTTGTAGTATTAAGACGTGTCATCTATCTCGCGGCGACATACTCTCGCGGCCATCATGTGCTAGGCCTACTGTATTGATTGAATTTAGACTTGCTCTTAACTTTTGATTTTGCCTTTTTACACATATTACTATCTAGTCATGTGCCCCTATCTGGTATCTGGTGGTAACCAGACAATAACAACGAAGCAAACAAAACCCTCAAATTTGTCGTCAAACTCCAGCAACTCGTTTGACAACCGCCAGATGTCGCCTCGCTGACGGCTGACGGCTGACGGCTGACGGCTGAGGCGGCGCTGACTGCCGGAGACAGCTGACGCGCTGAGGGCCCGCGGGAAACTTACAATGAGCACTCTATACGTCACGTTAAGACGTTAAGTACCTTAGTAATACATTTTAGAGATGTGACCGAGTTGTTTTATTATTGTCTTAGAATCTGTGGTTTTGTAGCTTAACAGATGGCAGGAATTACTTAAAATGTTAAATTAGAATTTGAGTAAATCTCACATTTGTGTTGAGCAAAAAGGATCCATTTTTTACATACCTATAATAATTTATTATTACATAAATTATTTATGACAAATTATTGTCATTGTTATGAAAACAAATCAGGGGCCTAGAATGGCGATGCCGGGATGTACTGGACTGTTTTAAAAGAGGCGCCATAAAGAAATCCATACTAATATTATATTATAACGGATCGCGCGCGCGGCTAAGGGCCTGGTGTTTCGTCTGTTCCAGAGCAACCTGTCGAACGCTACGCCGAGTCAGACGACGCAACGGAGCCACGCTGTTATGTCGTCGCCTAAATATTTTTTTTCCTCTGTTTTGTATTTTTAGGGTTCCGTACCAAAAAGGTACAACAGGAACCCTTATGGTGCGACTCTGTCCGTCTGTCTGTCCGTCTGTCACATTGTTAAATATCTCGAGAACTACTTATGCTATCGATATGAAATTTGGAATAGTTATAAATATTGTGAACCTCTACAAGTTGAAAGAATTTTTTTTTTAATTAATTAATATAAATGATAGAAAATGGCCAAAATGAAAGGGGGTCAAACTGAAAATTTCAAGTAACTAGGTCAAGTAGGGTATCGTTAGAAAAAGCTCAAACTGTACATATCAAAACTATTTTTTATAATTTTTTGGTTGTGGAAAAAAAATGTTTTTTGAAGGAAAATGTAAAAAAAAATACCGTCCCCCCCCCTTATCTCCGAAGTTTACCAACATAAATTTATGAAATTTTCACCAAACATGGCTATTATAATGAATATTACAGGAAAAATAAAATCGTACACGTATCTTGAAATTTTTTTTTTTAATTTATAAAAAACCTTTCAGATTTACATTTTCAATTTCAACACCCTTACAGGTGTTTATTGTAGCTGTATTTTTTAACAAAATATCAATGAAATTACCTGCTTTCAAATAGAGGCAAAATGGTTAAAATCGGTTCACGCAATAAACAATTATTCTATAAAAATCATCTTCCATACTAGCTCGCGCGCATTAGTTTACTCAATTTGCCGATAGATGTCGCTGTACGTTGAACGCTCATTTCCTAGATCGCGTTTTTCCTGATATAATGAGGTCGGTTCAGGAGCGTCCTTGCGACATGTCGTAAGTCGTAAACTATTGAAGTCGAATAGTCTTGATTTTATTTGGACGTTGTCCAACAATAAAATTGTATATTAAAATATTACTTGTTATGTGGGAAATTGAGTCTTGAGGGCTTTAGTCAAATCTGTAGAGTTCTATGAATAACATTTTGATGATTCAACTATTGAATGTTTGTACGGAACCCTCGGTGAGCGAGTCCGACTCGCACTTGACCGGTTTTTTTTAATATGTGCTATATATATTGTTCTTTTTTTATTTTTAGTTTCACAGTGTTATGCTGTGTTGTATAATAAAATAAATGGGAAAGTGTGTGGGTCTGTTTGTTTATCCGTCTTTCACGGCAAAACGGAGCGACGAATTGTCGTGATTTTTTAAGTGGAAATAATTGAAGGGATGGAGAGTGACAAAGGATACCTATTGTCTCTTTCTAACGCGGGCGAAGCCGCGGGCAAAAGCTAGTATTATTATAAATTATGTATGACTAATTATTCCCTGAAATCAAATCAGGGGCCTGGTAGACCCTAGAATGGCGATGCCGGGATGTACGGGACTGTTTTAAAAGAGGCGGCTAAATAAAGCAATAGATTTATATTGCAACCTTCTGATCATTGAGAGTAATTCTATTCTTAGCAATAGTGTATTGTACATGAAATAGATACGATCCGTAAAGAGCTCTCTAAGCGTGCAGACTCATTCGGAGTGGACACAATAGTGAGTCGCAGACAGACATAATAGTGAGTCGAAGAATAGCCACTCTTTGTAGCGCTCCGCAAACCCGCGGGGACAATGCAGGCGCAAACACACTATTGCGGCCGGCGGTAGCAGAGTGAATGAGACGTATTACAACTTTTAACGAATCTTTATTCAACAATTAGACTTACATCCCGATAAATTGAAAGAAATGTCAAATACAAAGAAAGTGACCGCGGCCTCCAAGTGTCCCGAGCCGGATTAGAATTAGCAGCGTACCCCGTTTACCGGACGAATACCTAAACCGCTCGGCCATCGGGTCACGGTGGTAAGGGTCGAAAATTCCAAGTAAATAATTTAATTTGTTGTTAGAGTAACATGCCGATATTAACCACGATTAACCATTTACGTCTGTTCATCTGAAGTTGTACTACTTTCTCAACATTTCGTTTCCAAGCTACGCCGCTACGAGCGCTACAACTGCTACGCGGCGTAGCCGTCGCTACGGCGTAGCGGCAGCGGGCACTGACCGGAACGGCGGATTGCTTCCTTTAATAGGTCGCGGACGTTTCTCCTTTCATCAACTTTTATTAAAACTAACAGTTCATTATAAGTTTCCGTTGTACTGGGAAATTGTAAACGGTGCTTTAGTGACCTGAGGGAATAAAACTTGACAAAGTGTATTTGCGACCTTGCGGCAATTATTTAGGTGAAAAAGGTAATGATTGTGGTTGGACTCTAGATTTTGAAACTTATTAGATTTTTATATAGATTTAAAAGTGGAAAATGTCTGCATTGGGCTTCTAAGCCTAACAGAGCACCGACAGAGCTCGCTTAACGCCTTAAGGCATTCTCTACCAGTCAACCATTGGGCAAAACAGAAATAGTTGCTTATGTTTTCTTCTACTTTCTTATATATTCTTGTTTGTATGATTTTTAGAAATACCTTCAAGAAGTGACTCATAACACTGATCATTCGATGATCACTGCATTGTTTGGCATTGGCCTTTTTTGGTAAAGGTGTGAATATTGATAAAAGCCAGTCTTCAGGGAGCATATTGTCTGATTGATAAAACTTGTTTAATAATGTGACTAAACTATCTATATTGTAGTCATGTATCAGTTTTAATACTTCGACCGCAATTTCATCGGGACCCAATGCCTTTCTACCCTTCATTTGTTTTAAGGCTGATATAAATTCTGACTTCAGTATTGCTGGACTTTCTAAGTTGCAATCATTTTGAGGCTCTGACGGTGCTCTGTTGCAGGCTGGCATCGATTGCAGACGTTTTTGCTTATCAGAAGTTTAAATATTTATTAGATTTGTGTTATATAAATATGACCAGGTATTAATTAGGTAATTTAAATTCTGCTTGCTAAACGAAGTGGTCGTGGGTAACTGGGGAACATGTCATTTTGTTTACCAATATCAAGCATTTTAAAGTTATAACAAATCTCAAATCGGAATCAAACGCGATTCAATATTTATAATAATAATTATGTTTACACAATTTTATTAGTCATTTTAATGCTTCTCACTCCTTTGCAAATATCCAAAAAAACAATGCATCCTTTATAGATTCCTTAAAATTTAGACGTTCTTATTATTAAAGGAAGCTCAAATAAATCTCGTAATTCTTTACACTTCCAGCGTTTAACGTGTACTCACAGCTTAAGTTGCACAAAAGATTATTTTATTTCATGAGAAATTTGCCGGCGTCTTAAATCCTTGGCGTTAAACTAGAGGAGATCCCGAGTATGTCCCGGAATTCTTATTTGGAAACGGCTCTCAGAACGACAAAACGAGTTAGGTGTAATGGTGACGCGTGTACAACTTTCTGCTAAAATCTTTTGTAGTATTAAGCGCGTAAAATGTGTTATATATATATGCTGTGTACTCTGCAAATCATACCATATAAATATACAATCACAAAGTATGTATCTCACATACACAAGTAACACACACGCGTTTAGTTTTATCTTTGCGCTGCGTTCACTGTGTCACAGGTCCGCGTCGTACAGCTGCGTTCGTGACCAACAAAATGGGCCCAACGGAAGACCAGCGCTGACCCTCGGGTTAGCATTTTATGCTGAGTCGGGACCGTTTCGTGGTAACTTATATGTTTAATTTCTTTTATTTGCTGTTTCTGTTTTCTTACTTGTGTATTTTGTAGTTATCATGAATAAATAATTGATTGATTGATTGAGATAGGAATAGGCAGAGCTGTACATGAAACTACTCAAATTTCAGTGCCAATGTGGGCAATTAAGGGGTTGAAAGAAAACGAAATTATGACATTGCTGTGACAAGTCACACTAAAATAGATAATATATGGCTAGCTCATTGCAATGTCACATTGATAGTTAGTTGTTACATTAATAGATCTTAGGATACAAATTTCTTGCAAATAGTTTCCTGAAATCAAATAATTGCTTTTAATTTGTATCAGGCGCTATCTGTATTGGTCGAGAATCAGTCGAGAAAAGAAAATCTAAAGTGTAACTTTATCAATAAAATTTAATTAATCACACATCATAAATAATTGTATCTAGGCTACAAGTATATAATTACACGAGCCACTCTTGCCAGAGTTGCCAGCAACCTAACACAACTTGGGACAACTACGTTTCAGATCCCAAAGAAAACTACAACATAAACCTCTTTAACGGAACCATTACAATGCGTCCGGACGCCGCGGTACAGTTTACCGGGCATCGCCAACAGCAGAACGATACTTCTTCTCGTAAACTGTTCAAGATGAAAAACTACTGAGCGAAGCAAAATACGTTTTGTGTCATATTTTCAAGACATATTTTACCCTGGCCGGTGTTAAAGCAAGTAAGATAAATGATATGAAATTGCGTTTCCACGATATCGAGCGTATATTATTTGCTTGGAAGCCGATTGTGGTTTGAAATTTGACGTGATTTTCATTTCCTTAGGACTTATAATCTTGTTATTAGACATAGACACGTTCAATAAATTTTAGGAAAATACTTTTGAGGCGTCTCTGGACTTGGTCGTTCACGACAAAGCAGAAAAGTCTGGGAATGGTGATAGCTTTTAGTGAAGTTATCACCATTCCCAGATTTTAACAGTAAATCTGTCTTAAGCTCCAGAGGCTGTGAGTTCTAGTCTTATAAAAACAGTAATTTCATTACATGATTCTATTGGTATTTGGCGAGCATAATATTAGGTAAGAATTTTATATCCATTCACGTGCAACAATTAGAACAGGTTCCATTAAAACCATTAGAAAAATTCAAGACAAAATGGTTTTTTAGAAGCCGCAGTAGAACTATGTCACGTGACGTTATAAATCAAATTGTAAGAAATCTCTTACTGCTTGTCATTTTGACATGGTTCTGAGTGGCCTAGGGTTCCAATTGGGACTGTACTTACATATAATAAGTGCGGGTAAATAGCATAAATAAACAGTATGCCACCAGTTTACCAAACGCGGTATCGCCATTAAATCCTGTTATGCGGAAAATGCTGACGCTAGTATTATCAAATATCATTGATTTATTTGTTTGAACTGCGTTCGATCGGAACAAAAACAAAATAAACGTACTAAATAACAAAATGATCTGACTCTACAAAAAAGTTCTGTATCTATAATATTTTAAGGAACTGACTTGAAGCATTCAAAGTTTACCTACAACTTGATTCCGATGATAGAACACACTGTAACGTATACCCAAAAACGCTTTTTTAAAACAAAATGGTCGAGTTGTTTATAACATGTTTTTTTATAGCCTCACCACTCTATGCGTCTTTAGTTCATAAATATAACGTAATAATATTGAAGTAAGCAGTGTGGAGTGGAACTGCTGATATTAATTTTCAGCTCCACACCTTCCCGGCGCATATTTCTACATCGCAACTTCGCCCATTCCACAACTTTCATTAAACTTCCTTATTGATTAATTAAACATTCTTACTAACATAATTCTGGATATAACGCATCTTATACGAAGTAAGTACTCTCAAGGGTGTTATCTTGGATGAGAACGCTATCCAAATTTCTGAATTTATATTATTTTGACATCCGTTGTAAGGAGGCGTTATTTCTTGTCCTCCTTCTTTTATTACTTTCAAAAACATTAGGTATTTTTTTATTTCAAAGAAGATAGATATGTCCCTTTTTCAATAATCTTAATCGCGTCCTTTTACAAAATGATTCGTCCTTTCAGTTCACTCAAGTAATACTTTCGGTAGTCTTTCAGTAGCTAAATTATTTCCTTTCGGGGTTTTATCAACTTTGCTTTTAATTATTCACACCCCATTGAGCGGCCACCAGCGGTAAGATCGAACGATTTTCGATCCGGAGGTCGCGGGTTCGAACCCCGGCTCGTGCCAATGAGCTTTTCAGAACTTGTGTGCGAAATGTCACTTGATATTTGCCAGTCGCTTTTCGGTGAAGGAAAACATCGTGAGGAAACCGGACTAATTCCAATAAGGCCTAGTTACCCTTCGGGTTGGAAGGTCAGATGGCCGCTTTCTTAAAACTAGTGCCTACGCCAAATCTTGGGATTAGTTGTCAAAAGCGGACCCCAGGCTCCCATGAGCCGTAACAAATGCCGGGATAACGCAAGGAGGATGATGACGATGACACCCCATCCTTGTGATGACGCTTTAAGTTGGTCCGAGGGAAAAAGTAATAAATTATTAAAAAAATATGAAGGAACCGGAATGAAAAATGCCATTTGTCTATAACATTTAGGTACGATAAGATCGCTGGCCGTTGACCGTATAAAAAAGAGTTGGCGAACTCTTCATAGTTTGTAAATGTGTGAACTCTAGGAGTAGGTAGCAATTGCTTCTCAGTTTTGTTTCTGCATTAAAAATATTGCAGCCACTGCGCCACATTTCAATAACTCCAGCTATTGAAATTGAAGCATTTTAGTTTTTAATATAGCACACAATCCTTTTTTCTTTTTAATTTGCGATAGTATCGTAATTTCCCGGCCGGCACGGATGATTGATTCAAGCCGAGTGGCTTACGAGAATCGACGCGTTTTAATTTCCCCGGGGATCGAACCCGGGACCGCGCGACATTGTCTCCGACTACTCGATTATTGTGTCTTTGTATCCTTATCTTCTTTGTGGAGATAGTGACATACATGAACGGTAATCTTCTTTGCTCCGATGAAAAGTGTTATTGGTTATTGACTTAAGCTAGGTACAGTTAAGTGCAAAAATACGTATCGATTTTATCCGCTCAAAAATATGTACCGAGACCTTATTCCGCCGACATAAAGTGCTATGGGACATATTTTTGATAAGTTGTACGCACCCATATTTTTACACTTGACTGTACTTAAGTGGAAAATGTATGAAATTGCACTAAATGTGTAAAGAGGTCCTAGTATAAAAGTCTGTTACTCTTACCCTGCTGCATCTACACACAATTTTGAAGATTTATTTAAATATGTGTAGGTATGATCTTTAAGAAAGAAGAAATTTATTCAGAAAACGCTTAAATCTAGGAATTACATAGATAGCTATTTATTGTTAATTAATTTATTGTTAAGCGTCACTGAAAGGGTCTCCACTCAGCTTATGTCAAGATACCACTTAAGGATCTCGACGCTGGTCTTCCGTGAAAACCCTTCCTTTAGTTAAGAATACAAAATTATCCAAGAATTGAGCTTGATGTGAAGGTTGGTGATTAATTTTAACTGAGTGTGTGAAAATACTCAGTTTAAGCAAGCAGAGAAAACGAACAGGCCGTCGCGAGGGCCGCCGCCTCTATAAACTGGCAAATAGATGGACCGGTAAAATCTATCGCTGGGCGTCATTACTATTGCTTGCCGAGAAACGGCGAGAATGCTAATATATTAGTGACTGGAAAACTGTCATGCGAAAATATTGTTTTAATGTATTTCGTTAACTTTCTACAAATATTACAGTTCCACATATTTTTTCCTTTTTGGTTTTTCATGATTCGTTCTAAACCACAAATTGTACGGTTAATAGTAAAGTTCTTGTAACACTGTGGTCTTTATGGTCTTTTTAAAGCGAAATTATTTAAAAGAGAATAAATATGAGTGAAAATCATTCTAGTTCAAATCAATAAATAGTGAAGTCGCCAGTATTCGCCAACCAACAAGAACGCTGCCTAGTGTTTATGCCCCGGATATTAGACGCATTGTTTACGTTTACGTTTACACGCGTAAGTCGGCGGCGGGTGGACGGCGCACGGGTTTACACTCGGCCTTATCATCGTTACCGCCAACGGGACGTTTATCTGCGACTTTACCCTCTTATTATAGCCGTGTAGGCAAATTATATAGTTGCAACGGAATTGGCGGTAACGCAGTAACGCACTATCTATGTCCTTATAAACTCAGCGTAGGCTGACACTGAATTCTGACAAATTTCTGGTGAAAAGTAATCCTAAATACGATCGGATAAATACCGATTTACTATAAAAAGCTGCGAAAAATGCTAAATACGCCAAGTAAACTAGTGTTTACTTTGTCTGTGTAAAACGATTTGAGTCTCATCTTTTGCGATGTGGACTGGAAAGGAATGGAATGCCGGGATGATAAATAAGACCTCGGTCTCTTTAAAGCAAGAGTGAATAGTTTGAATATGAGATATAACTGAATCGGTGAGCTCATCCTAGACTCTGTCTTCACTTTCCATCAGGTGTGACTCGGACACAGGACTCGGATCAATCGCCGATCAGTATATAATAAAAAAAAAACAAAATTGTGTTGATGAAGTCCGCTGGGAACTTCTATATCGCCGATTGTGTATTCTCCTATAAATTCGGTATTCACCAATATTAGGCACAACTCTGCACTCCGACCGCATATTCCCGCTCCCACGAGAATGTGATCCAGTTTAAAGCGTCTTCTTCCAAACTACGGACATGAACTGTTTCAAACTTTTAAAGAAAGTTTCATCTTGTTTATCATCAACTATTCATTCATAGTGTTCTTGTAATTTTAAAAGCACAATACATTTTTTTGCAGGATTATTTTTAGATAAATTATGAAAATGTGGTGAACAATTTATATACCTACTGGCCTTAGGCACCTTGCACCAACCACAACTCAGGGTTAGTGGGCTGTCATCTGTCAAATTCCATACAAAATGGTGGGTTAACCCTCCATTTTCGTTGGTGCAAGTGGCTCTTAGCGTTTATTTCAGACGACTAATGGTACAATGTCAGAGAAACAGTGCGGTGGCTAAACAGACCTGACGCGAGAGCGACATACTTTGCCACATAGCTGACACGGAAGCTTGCAACCGATTGCGTCCTCTCGCTATGGTGCCTTCTTTTCTTTCTGTCAGCAAGTGCCGCAAGCCAGGTCTCATCGACGAACTTGCGATTATCCGTCCAACAATTTAATGGGCTATTAATTCAAATCGTTGTTATAGGTATTATGCGTGGGAGTACTGCAGTCGTCTCATGAACCGTAACGGGTACCCGGATTGTCAAACATTCTAAAAAAGGACATCCTAAAATCTAAGTTATTTTTATCTGCTCACCGTTAAACCTCTTCCTTTTGCCGTAGGCAAGTGTCCCGCAGTTATTGCATTATAACGTTCTTATACCTTTAATATTAAGGTTCATTTTTTGACGATGTTTGTGTACCTGCGTAGAACGGCCCTATAAAATTGGATGGGCCCAGGAGCAGTAAAACTTAAGCGGCGCTTATATTATTTGGAACGAGTGGCGAAGGACAAATATAAACAGGACGGTTACTATTTTGTCGCGGGTCCGCATATTGATGCAGAGATTCGGGCCCGCGAGTAAAGTAGGCGTTTAAATGTAAATAACTCAAGGCCCGTGTTAAAGGTTTAATTGTTTTATATTTCACAAGGTACACTGAGGCGAATTAGGTTATAATATATGTATTATATGGGACATCATTATTATAATTGTCGTTTTTTAATTATGTTATAGTTACTTACATTGATTGAAAGACAATATTTATTTTTAACGCCCGACGCAAAAACGACGGGGTGTTATAACGTGTCTGTCTGTTTCTTTATTTGTCTGTCTGTTTGTGTGTATCATCTGTCTGTGACATCGTATCTCCCGAATGGACGAACCAATTCAGATTTCGTTTTCTTTTGTTTGAAAGCTGAGTTAGTCGGGAGTGTTCTTAGCCATGTTTCATGAAATTTGGTCTACTATGTCGGGATTTTTTTTTAAAGTTTGTTTTGTGGTTAGGTTATTTTACTAAGTTATTTGCCGACAGTTTATAAAATATTACACAGAATCTTGACGAAGACGTGTAAAATTTCAAGTAACTTTTAATGGGAATTTGCATAATGGAAAATAATCTTGTTATTCAATATTATTCTGCAAGCCCCCTAAAAGTTCAAAAGTACTTAATCTCCCTCCATTCCTGATGAAAGTGATGAAACAACAACAGCAACCTCTCAAAGACGTGTTAACTCATGTTTACAAACGGCAAACTTGTTCATCCAGAAGAGCGTTACAGCCGAAAACGTCGTGAAAAGAAAACAGATGTTCATCCCACTTCCCTCTCGCTCCCACACGTTGTCCCTCTCTGCTATAAACTCTTCAGTTTAACGCGCCAGCTTTATTGCCTCCCGTATATTGTGGGACAAAGGATCCGACACCATTAGGCGCGCGTTAACATCGTTTTTTCTTGTATTTCGTAGTGGTTTGTAGGTCTGTAGGGCTGTAGGCGTACTGCCTGTAGAAATATTGACAGTACGTTTGTTGTGGGCTTGATGATGACCCTAATCTTCGTTAGTTTTATCATCAAACGTGGTCATCAACGTTGTCAGTCAACAGTTACCAAAATACAAAATGTTCATATTTAAGACGATACAGGAGGGGTCAATTCTCCATACAAATGCTCTCGACTATTTTCTCCCTGGTTTTTGAAGATAGAGCAATGATTTTTTCAACACAGATTACTATTATTTTTATCTGTGTCGAACCGTTTTGATTTTTTTAATATTCTTATTTTTACAGACGCTAGAGCCCATCAAAAATTTCCAAAAACGGCGTTATTGATTATGGCGTAAAAAAAGGTGTGGTGTACAAAATTGGTGAAAATTAGCCAAAAAAACTAAACGGTCCGACACAGATTATTTCATTGTTATTGAGATTCTCAAATTTTGTTACGATTGATTAAGTTTTGAAGGAGGAAACATTTGAGAGCGGAACCTCGATTTTAAAGATTTTTCCGCTATATCTTTTAACCGAGTTGTTTTTAATGGACAACTTTTTTTCGATAAATCTAGTTAATACCGTTAGTATATTAAACTAGAATTCCCAAGTTGAAACGGGGCTCGTTTCCATTTTCGCTCCTGTAGCGTCTTAACATCAATTTGATCAGTTTTAATCAATGTAAAGCATCCCTTATTCATTTTGACTTTTTAATATTTTCAGGTAATGGTTTATGCTGCTTTTTCTACCGGTGTAGGTGTGAAAAGTGGCCCAGGTAAGCCGTACGATGATACCAACTAAGTCTCAATACCAATAAATGTCCCAGTCAAAAAGTATTAGTCAAGCATGTAATCTAAGCCTTTCTTGTCTACTGACCATAGTGTGTAAGTATTAGTAATACTTGTAAGTACTGCCAAGCGGCAGCTTCGTTCAGTACAATGTGCGATACGACGCTTTCTCCTAAGAACTACACATTTTTTTACAATATTCCATAGACTTTACGCCTAACCATGTCCTACATTATTTACACAAACCAATATGTTTCCGGCTGTCCACACAATTATATTTCCCGCTTTGAAGCACCAACAATGGTCATTGTTGGATATTGCGGTGATCTCGTCGTAATAAAGATTCTATCTTACGATACGACGCAACCTCGTGGCCTGACCCGAGATCTAAGATGCTATTCGATATAGGCTACTAGACATATCGAATTTGGCACAATAAATGATTGTATTTTGTAGTATTTGACATAAAAATATCGAGAGATGAGAACTGTTAGTTAAATTAATTAGTAGTGTCCATTTGACATAAATAATTGGTAGTCAAATTATGAGGATTACAATTATATTATAAAAAACTTACTAATTAACTTTCAGGATATTACGACTACCGGTCAGGCTTCACTACATTTAAAAGCCTTCTCTAATAATAGACAGGCCTCTTAGGCAGCATCCTCCTCAACACCGCCGGCCCGTCCATGTAATCTTCCGACGGCTGCAACGAAGGAGAAACGCGTTCGTGTACATTCGGCACGAGGCGACTATACTGGCGACTGAAGTCATATTTCTATCTCTTTCATGCTTAAGGAGACCCAGTGCTATAGAGAGGGATAGTAATATAACATCAGTCACTACCTGGTATTGCAGCAAGTATAGTCAATGAAGAACTCATTGTTTTAAGTCAGGTTCAAAACTGTCATATTCATTTTGAGCGCCGTAGGCGCGAGCAATCTATAAGCTGAAGTATTTTTTTAAGTTTTCAACACTCCTAGTTTCCTGTTACCTACACATTTTCAATAGTTTAAATGAAAAGCAAGGGCGGCAAAGTGCTTATATGAAGTTAATGTCTTTATGAACGAGTGAGCAGTAGTGACTTACCAGTAAAGTGCTGGTGACCGGCGGCAGGGGGGGCTCCCCGCGGTCCTCCCGGATCATGGCGGCTGCCTTCTCCCGCAGCTCCAGCAGCCCTGGGCAGACCAAACATTCATTCATCTATGAAATGTACCGAAGAACATTCCACAGAAAAGTGCCATTCGTGCACCCCACGCTATTTAACTGAGGTCTTTATTACACTATTACGTAAAAAAATTGTGCGTGGACTCCCTCCGCGCAGAAGAAGTGAAACTTCGTAATGTGGAAATGAAAGGGTTACAAAACTCGAGTTGGCAACACTGAGCGTTAAACGTTTAACGCTGTCAGTTGGATGTCGCCTTAGAAGTTTCACTTCAAAGATCTTTTAGCATTGTTGACGTTCACTGTTCAGATGTCCAGCGCCCAGCTCACATACGAGTCATGACAGGCCGTATTACAAAGCCATACGGTTTACAATGCAGACTGTTTATTGAAGAAAATAAAGATTAAAAGCCTTAGCTACACTTATTGCTTGCTTGAAAGCGACAACCTTACGGCTCAGCCACGACATTGGTCTAAACGCGACAGCGGTGAGCGGCGGCCATACATTGGAGCGAGACACAACGATGGGACTTTTTATTCGCACGTATGGCTGCCGCTCACCGCTGTCGCGCTTAGACAAATGTCGTGGCTAGGCCGTTACAAGGTTTTAATATTAGTAAAACAACGTGTTGTTAGTCCTAAGGACGCTTCTCCCGAAACTCAATGCATTTAATCCTTACACTTAGCCTACCTGGATCCACCAAAGTCATGAGGTATATAAAGCCAACGAACACGCCCAGCAAGAAACACATCCCGAGAACACAGTTCACTACGCGGTTCATCGTCACTTCACTTTGTCTGTATACTCGGCGGACGTACGAATATTACTTCTTTAGACTATTTTGAAATAATCTAAAAATGCACTTTCAAATATTATATTGTAAGCCGAGAACTTTTCTTGTAGATAAAAGAAACGTCACTGACGACGTTTGTCAAAGTTGACATACTCGTAAAATAATGGCAAAGGTGCTATTCAAAAAGGTTTTAAATGAGTTAACATAACAATCAAAGAATATAATAGTCACATAACAATGCAAAAAAAATGCAGGTTATGTGTAATGGTATAAAAAACGTTTTGGTATAGTTTTGGTTTTAGTTTCATCCTGGTTTCATCATCAAAAACAAATCAAAAATACCAGAATCATAGAGCAAAGAATATTGTTGACAGTTGGTTGACAGTCGAAATTAAATGATTGTACCAGGATTGTACTCATTGTGCATAAAATATAGGAGTGTTATTATTGGTTGATTTAAGATTTTTATAATGTCTATATTGTCTATTTCGAGTATTTCGTGTTGTGTTGTGCGTGTGTTGTGTTTGATGTGAATTGTGAACATTTTAGCTGTATTCGATGCTATGCGGTGCGTAAGTGAAACTAATAAATTTTAAATACTAATAGTAAACACTCGTAGTCTTAGATTCATTTACTCAAATTGATTTCATGTCATGAGAGATGTAGATAATCAAACCTTTCAACCGTATGAGAAAAATTTACAATTTCAAGCATATATGAATTTACTTATGTAATGTATTTCACGATCCTAAAAGTCGTCGTTAGTGAAATATGGATATGATCAACTTAAATTAAATACTTAGGCCTGTAAATACATCTACCATAGCCTTATTTCCGCACCTACAATGTGCCTATTTCCTTCGTCTGTTTATGAGAAAATCCTCTCCTCTAGACGCGACATCGGAGCGATGCGACACGACACGAGCGACACGACACGAGCGACACGCTAATATCCCGCCATATTTGAGGAACAGATCCGCTCAATGTTCACATGCTTGCTACTAGCTGCGTTGCAGAAAACCAAAGTTAAATAGAAGTAAGTCATAGATGTATACCAGTAGCCTTATTTCCTCACCTATACGAGGCGTCTTTCCTCCGTTTATTTATGAGAATATCCTCGTCTAGTAAGCTTCTCCACGACGTGACATCGGAGCGACACGCGACACGCTAATATCCCGCCATATTTGAAAAACAGATCCGCTTAATGTTCACATGCTTGCTACCAGCTGCGTTGCAGAAAAACCAAAGTTAAACAGAAGTATGTCATAGATGTATACCAGTAGCCTTATTTCCGCACCTAGACCAGGCGTCTTTCCTCCGTTTATTTATGAGAATATCCTCGTCCAGTAAGCCTCTCCACGACGTGACATCGGAGCGACACGCAACACGCGACACGCTAATATCCCGCCATGTTTGGAGAACGGATCTGTTTGGTGTTCACGCGTTTGTCTTCCGCTGTGAAGAAAACCAGAGTGCCGTGAATCTGCAAAGCCAGACTATAAGAAATTACTGAAATTAGTTAATTACA
The DNA here is from genome assembly GCF_023078275.1 of Leguminivora glycinivorella. Taxonomy (NCBI): domain Eukaryota; kingdom Metazoa; phylum Arthropoda; class Insecta; order Lepidoptera; family Tortricidae; genus Leguminivora; species Leguminivora glycinivorella. Next base: position 27,893,547 of record NC_062973.1, on the reverse strand, counting down.
CTACATCCTAGTAGAAACTCTCTCATTTATCCATCTTAGTTGCGTTCTAGGGACAACAGGCCGTTAACATGATATTTGAACAAGCCACGACCAACAAGATCTTTCGGCTATTTCTTCTATTCTATAGGTACCTATTTATTTAGCGCTTACTCTGTTGTTTATCTGTGCCTCTATTTATATCCAACATGCACTAGATGTGTCAAACCCAATTCAATAATTTATCCGTCTTTTAAGATATATCGTCGACGGGCCTGATCCATCAATTTCACGCTAAAATTAATACTATCAACCATTCCCAAACTTCTCATCCAGACTATGATAAACAATAAACAACCGTTTATGAATAGAAAATAAAATGAATAGAAAATAAAACGTTCCTTTTGAAAAAAAAAAATATATATATGAAAAACGTTAATCGAAACTTAGTGTGAAAGTAATCACGTAACATTTTGTTACATTATTGTAATCCAAATACATTTGTTTTCTTTATGTATGGCCATACGCCACGTATGACTGTCGTGTTTTCTAGGGGACTTAAACATGTATTTGTATAAGGGCACCTTGAGTTCTAAACAATATATCTACGCAAGAAGTCGCCGTCAACAGAATTTGCGAACAATGTAAACAAACCTTGTATTAAAAATGCCTTTAATTTCCATTCTGACTAATCAAATACTGGCTTAAAAATTTGTTATTCAGTCAATTTATATCACATCATGATCCTAGACCATTAAAACAGTAAAAGAGTGTTGGAATATGGATATTTCAACCATTCAGTTTGTTTACATTGTTCGTAATTCCTAATATTGAACGCGACTTTAGTTACCCACATGCAGAGCTCTGTTTACGCTAGTTTTTGGCTGAGACACAAGAAGATGCTTCTAAGAATGAGACTGTTGAGCAGCTTATGCGCCGCCATATTTTACTTGAGGACTTTGCATTTCCTGCGATGAAATACTGCATTCGGATTTTATTCACTGCATTCTTTATATTAAAAGGTAATTTAGACTCGCACGGGTTTTAGAGAAAATCCATTTGGAAAATGCTTTTAAATGTTTTAAATGAATTTTTCATTTTCTTGGTGGTGGGCTAAGGAATATGAAGAAATAAGAATTTAATCTGCTTCTGCACGTACATAATTACTTGAGTATTAATTTGTGTTTTCTTTATTTTATTAATATAAATTGTATAAGCGGGCTCATTGTTAATAGCTGGTGAATATTGAATGCATTTGATAGTATTTGCACTAGCCGCCGAATTCAATAAATATGTTGTTATAAATTTACAGGACATCACAATACCATGCAACCATAATATGGTTGATCATATTATGATATTCCTTTGTTTGTTTTATGCATACAATGTTTGTATGATACATTTTTTTAATAGGCGATAAAGACTTATTTATTTGAAAACATATTTCAATGACATTACAGATAAACCCAATGTGTCATGAAACTTAAATTTTATAAACAGTAAATAAGAACATAAAAAAAAAGATAAAATAGGTACTTTAGCAACATGACACGCGATACGATAAAATATATAGCGACGTAGATCATGTAACTATGAACGTAGTTGAAGTACTGTTTATGGCAATATAAACATAATACTGAAGTACTGATTGTAACTATGAGCACTATGAGTGCACGTCCAAGTTGTGAGCAAAGCGTACAATATAGTTAATATCCAGTAACCCGCTGAAGTTCAGCCAGTTTACAACTATATAATTTTGCTAGAGCGTTGGCTGTCCTCTATATTTAACATCTATATTTAGTTTCCAAACTGGACGCTCGACAGACAAATTTGCATAAATCTCCCGGTATACGAAAATTTTAAGAAAATAACGATTATGTGACAGCGACATCCTTTCTGGCATTTAATTAAGAAACTATTAATTAAGGAGTTGTTCATCATGCAGGTAATCAATTAATTACATAACCGTCTATCCATCGTCTGTTTTAATTAAATATTATTACAAATCTTTTCCAACCTACTTATTTCTTTGACGGAAAGGGGCAAATAATTATTCAATAAATCAATCAAATTTAATAAACTTTTATGAATAAAAGGGTAACAATTTATATAGTGGGCGCTTATTCATCTGTTGTATGAACCGTACCTACACGTAGTTATTTAACTTTCATAGAAGTGCAATTTGCATAAAGTTTTAAATAAAAGGTAATAAGTTCTTCAAAAGTTCAGGAGAAATGTATAGTACGTAATATTTTAATTTTCTACGCGAAAATATTTCATACAGATTCAAAATAATGACAAGTTTTCTAAAATAATCATTGAGCTGTGAAAACATGTTCATTGCACGTTGGCAAGTCTTATTAATTGGTAAAATTGTACTCGCTATTTATTTTAGAAAACATAATATAGCAGAGTAGCTGATTTCCATTTGTCCCATAAATCATTTCCTTCGCGAGACAACGGCCCAACTAGTCAACTGCCGGAAGCCAGACGCCAGAAGACGCTGCAGCCTAACTGTGGACTAACTCTAACACTAACCAGCCGAGATTAAACTAGGCGAACTTTGACACGAAGGCACAGTGTACGAAATTCAGATAGTGGTTATTTATGTCAAACACCTACATCTTCATAATGTGTGAAATATAAAAAAAAATGTGTAGATCATTTTAAAACAACGGATTATTTATACATAGGATTTACGATTTTCATACTAAGAATCGTATATCCAGTTTTTAGCGCCACCTATTAAGTACTATCATAACTACACTGATTATGCCTACATTTTTTTGTCATAATATGTGTTGACGTGATACCATGATATTAAAATAAAAAATATATGACATTTGTTCTTATAAAAAAAATCTATATAAAAAGCCATCTAGTTTTAAGGCTAAAAACTACTGATGTGCCGACGAAAAGTTTCCAAAATTCTGAAATTTTCACATAGGAAAACTTCGGAAACTTTCCATACCTACTTTGTATGGACAATTGTATGGACGGAAACTTTCCATTTCATAAATTGTGAAAGTTTCGTGATTTTTTTTGGAAAGTTTCCGCAACTTGCACATCACTACTAAAAACTCATACATTTCAGAGGATTGCATTTTTGTATGGGCTTTGTCAGTCCTGTATTATATCGTTCTTTTTACGACGTACTTTGTTGTATTAAAAATAATCATTTAAATACCTAATATCGTGCCAACTACTTTAGTGATAAAGTTAATGTTTTATTTTCTAACACATTTTTTTATATCCCGTCAGTGGAAAACAGGCATACTGCCCGACTGCTGTTAGTGCTGTTGAACAATAACCGTAGCACAACCGAATCCGTAACTTCAGACAATGAGCTAAGTATGAACTTACTGTTTGTAAGTCCCGCCTGTGAAGACAGCTATTTATGTCCGCACTTATTGGAGGAAGTCCGCCTGACCTGACTGGCCTTCCTCGGGCAGGACCGTTTCGAAACGTTAAGTAGGTGCCCAACATTGACAACAAAATGTTGTCGTAATTGGTTATCTATTGTTGAGTAATTTACTTTTGAATATTAACATGGCTAAGAACACTCCCGATTGATTAATTCAGCTGCTCTTTCAAACAAAAATAAAACTAAATCAAAATCGGTTCATCCGTTTGAGAGCTACGATGCCACAGATAGACACACATACAGATAGACAGACAAACAGACATACACACAGACAGACACGTCAAACTTATAACACCCCGTCGTTTTTGCGTCGGGGGTTAAAAAACATGATGATTATGAGCATTGTTTATTTTTATTTTTACTTTTCCATTGATAAACTTTATTGTCAGAGAGATTAGTATCTGAAAAAAGCTTGATATAATTTATATAAATAAGGTAAAGCGGAGGAAATCTTGACTGGGGGGCAAATGGAATTAGCCTATTTTTTCCATGTTTTACAATGTTTGCATTATTAAAATAGAGTGTCCACCGGTTATAATATGGTAGGCGAATACATGTAGAACTCAACATAGTGTAATCATGGAAAAAATGGGTCATTTACAATTGCCCTCAGTCGAGATTTGTCCCGCTGTACCTTACAGTAAATAAACAATATCTCTTGGCAAATAACCAAGAGCCGATACATTAATTCAAATTATTGTTGCTATTTATTCCCAGTAATGACAGTTGAACAGTTTAATCTGCAAAGTTCATAGGTAGCGGCTCTAAACTGCCGATGATGGCGGCAAGTCGGCAACTGCTGCGTCTGACAAATAGAGACACTTGGGAAGTTTGTTTGTCATAAAACACCTGTGTGGACGGGGCATCCGGAGCGCCTTAAGAAACCGATATTTCGTTATCGTAGTTCACAGTTGTACCAATTACGGCGAAAATGTTGTTGTAATTAGTAGGGGAGACCGAGATGAATTGTGACAGAGGTGAGTTGTGACAACGCCGAAGCCAGCTCGCAACAGCGCTGGTTTTATTATAATTTAACTTTTAAACTAGCAAACGAGCTCTATTGCGAACTTGCGGATAGTTAATAAGTTCCCGAAAATCGACGTTGTCACAACAACTCACCTCTGTGACAAGTAAACTTGGTCTCCCCTACCTTAGCGCATTACATAAACACAAGATCTTTATTACAACCATTTTTCCGCGAAATTAGTACGATTGTGAACTAAGGTGACGATGTTAGGTAGCCACCTTACTAAGTTACTTGTACAAAACCGGGTACTACCCGTTATTACCCCGTACGGTTTGACCCAAACGCACTTACAAGAAACTAAAAAATCCACTAATCTAAAAAGATGATGCAATAACAATCAAAGTTATGTTTGTTCAAATGTACAACATACTTAATCGTATAAACAATACAAATGGTACTTACCTCAACGTATGAAAGATTAATCTGCTTATGAATTCCATGAAATTTTAGATCAAACACTGCTAAAAACTTTTTTCTTTAATTATTTTTACACACCGGCACGCACGCCTTCTAACTTTTGTTGAAAAACTAACCAAGATGGCTGACAGCTGTCACCAAAGCACGCGTAAATTTGAAACGATCTAAGTAGCCATACTGCCACGTCCCGGTTTTACCCCCATACCCGGTTTTGGACTAATCTCCCCTATATCAAGTACCAACCACTTGTATCAGCAACTTTTCCTGCTTCGTCTTTGCTTTGAACTCTTTGTGTCGATACCCACACCCGTTTCAAGTGCTAGTTACTGATAATATACTTAATAACTTTCTTGCTATTACAAGTAAGAGGTACGTTAGTTGCATAGCGAAGAAAATGAAGAAATAGTGTTGAAGAAACAGTCTTGATGATTCTATAAGATGTAGAAAGAAACAATTTGGTCTCGCCTTATGATATAGACTTAAGAATGGAATTTGTCTATTAAACTGGTCTGACTCAACATTTTCTTGCGTCTTTCTGGCTTGGATATTGTCCACCAAATACCCTTATTTTTGCCATGCAAAATCGTTCATTATGTGAATATGAAATAAGGTTCAAAATTGACTCCGTGGTTTGAAGGGATCGCACTTGTGTATGCTAAACAATCGGAGATCGGAAATAGGATGGAATCTGCAGCGGAATGGTCGCTGATATGGACTACATTTAAGGAAGCTTTTCAAAAAGAAAGAAATTTTGTTACAAATTCCCGGTATAGGCAAAACGATAGATAGAGAAGATAAAACAACAAAGTTTACAAAAACGCATTAGATTATGAAGTAAATAAAATGAAAATAATACTTTATAATATATTAAAATTACAAATTTGATAAGGTTGGTAAGATCTTGCTTCCTATCCTTATGTATCCTTATAATGTATAGGAGGGTTCATATTACCCAGAAGAAAAATACGAAGATACGTACGAGAACAAAATATAAATATATGTATTGTGAATACACTTTTAGGTTTGGTTGTTTGGTTTTATATGTTAGTCAGAAATCCCTTTTTATTCAATATGCAATATATTCTGAATAACGACTGGGTCTTTTGTGGTCGGGTCCTGATATCGAATGTTTATTTATTTATTTTGCATATCAGTTTTGATTTCAAAATCTTTATTTTTCTAAAAATAAATATACATGAGTAAAATACAAAAACTGGTAAGTAAATTAGTGACCAGGAACAGTTAAAAAAAATTGTAACTAAATTAGTGACCAACAACAATAAATGTACCAATACGTGCTGCGCTAGTAATGCAAATTATTATATCACATATTGCAGGTATTCGTTCGAGTGAGTGTTCGCTCATACAAGTCAGGTGTGTTATTTTGAGCTGCGCGTTCAATCCCAAGACTAATCTAATTTCAACGCTGTTTGAATTTCTACAAACATGAGGTTGAATCTGTTTTATAAATGCGATACGATTTCCATCTTATTTTGACACGACTGGTGCTGTGAGTATGAGCAATAAACGCATTATTTCCCTTAATCCTCCACGAAATGTAATGCTTGAGCATTACATTTCGAGCATTTGGAGCTTTGAAGCTCCAAATACGTGCCTGCCGTATCCGGAGACAATACTTATAAGTTGTAAGTAATCACTGATGACATTTCAAACATAAGTAGGTATACGTTTGGACTTTGAAAGATCGAATTATGTAACATGTAGGTACTCACAGCTCGAGCTCATTGGCGCGCATGAGAAAATGACATTGACTCACGATTGGAGATCGCAACTTAGATAAAAACCATGTCAAATATTTCGCGCCTCCTTTTATCTAAAGGTAATAAAATGCATGATCTGATACAAACATAGGTGCCACTGCCCGCGCTGCATCTGACTTTTACGAGTGTGAATATCGCACCTACACTTGACTGTTGATTGCAAACTCAAGAGCTAGCGGGGAATAGACAGGAAATATTGTCATCGATCCACATGTAGAATGGATTTTTACGGTACATCGTATACATCGTAAATGTCAACCTTTAATTGTGAAAAATTACTGCAGGAGTAGTGCCACAAATGGGCAGTAATGTCGCGCTGCAATGCTCATTTCTGCAACGTCACATTAAAAGGCAGTTTATTCTCCTAACCCTACTTTTCCAAGGAACCGGAAAAGCTGCTAACCAGCTCCAGTAAAGTATCAGAAGAGTAACCGTTTATCCAATAATCCCGCCTTATTACTCCGTCGTCGTCGGCACCTGCGCCCGCCGTATCCTCATGGGTTGGCGAGGCGATTTCATGGCAGACCGGTGTAATGTGGCATAAGAATTCGTTAGAATAACTTACTCAAATCTGCTTTTCCAAAGAACACCTAACTCTGATAAAGATGTGATTGTGTTACAAAAGTAACTTTGGGAAATAAAACCTGAAAGGTCTGCTAAATAAAATATATCATTTGTTATTTAGTGTAATATTTATTCAATTAATTAAAAGTTAATACAATAAGTCCTTAATTACTAACAATTACACATAATTCCACCAACTAAATAAATTAAAAATTACAAATAATACTAGGAATAACCTAACCTACTTACTAACTAAATCCACTCCGAGTCCCTCCCGACGCAAAGGAGCCCAACACGCTCGCCGCGTTGCCACGTTGAACCGCGATGGACAACCTTTGCAACAGGAACGACCCGGAGCGAGGGTCGTGACCACGCTCACACAACCTCCCGCCCAATTCCCCAATAAAAGCTTTGGCCTCTGCGCACCAGCAGCCAGTGGTCTCCACGGCAAGAGGGACAAACACATAGTTAGAGAGGACCGCGTACTTTTCCCGCTTTCGAGCCGCCGCCGCTTCAGCCGCCGCCCCCGCCGAACGTACGGTGCGGCTAATGTGGGAAGCAGCAAAAGTGCTGACGCACGTAGCGTCCCACAACAGGCACCTGCCCCTCTCCCACGGGACCAAAGTCAACCCGTCGGGCCTCTTCCCGTCCGATCGGCTAAGACCCGGTGGCTCCAGCACGCACGGTATATTCGCCGAGACCAGCGCCCTACGCACGATATCGTTAAGCGCGTGGTGACGAGGGTGTCTCCCTGCACACCGACAGCAACTCAACGCGTGATGGCCGTCTCTCTCCACCCTAGAACCGCAGATGCATACATGGGGTTCACACACATCGCAGCCCAGGCGGAGAGCCACGGCCACCCGCATCGAATCATTGTCAAGCAGGGTACCCACGTAAGGAGATGGGAGAGCCTGAAGCCACGCTCCGGATTCAGGTTTTGAAATCGCGCTGAGCCTTGCCCTGTCCACCCCAACAACATTCTCCAGCAAACCGTCAAACACGCGCCTCACCCCTACATCGTCCCAAGAGCGCTGGCGTTGACGAACCAGCAACTCCGGCATCGGCGCACCCGGGTTGAGAGCCGACCACGCCGCCAAAGCGTCCGCAGCATAAGGTATGGCTACCTCGTCACCATTCGAGGATAATATTTGAGTGACGAGGCCGCCAACTCCCGCTGCCGACGCCAAGAAGGCCGGCAGGCTCACATCCCGCGCGCGCCGGACACCTAGACCCCCGGACCGAATGGGGAGCGAGGCCAAACCCCACTGACACTGATCAAGGGAAACGTTCAATAAAAGCTCCAATGACTCCTTCAACACCATATCAAAGGAATCCAGCTCTTCGGGGAAAAGCCAAGTAGGTACGGTGCGCAAAAAGTAGGTCAACTTGGGAACCGCAAAACACACCCGCAACAACACAAGAGATACGTGTGCAGAAAGTTGCTTAAGCCTTGTCCTGGCGGTCAAGAGAAGCTGCCTACGCACCTCAAAGGCCTCAGGAATGCCATCAAGGAAAATGGGAGATCCAAGGAGATGGAAGTTAAGGGGAGAAAGCTCCTTAAGCCCGGGAAGAAAGTCAAATAACGAGGGTGAAAAACGCCGAGCCCCGTCGCTGCAGGAAAACAACTCGCATTTACCCGAGTTTATCTCAAGACCCAGCTCTCGAAAACGAGGCATCAGGGTGATAAGATCCCGCTCCACCACTTCAGGCCTACCCCCAATGGTACCGTCGTCCAAGTACCAAACATTCAACGGGGATTTAAGCGCTGAGATCGCCTTATGAATAGAAAGGCTAAAAACAAGAGGACCAAGCGGGTCTCCCTGCTGGGCGCCGACCTGGGAAGATATGAGGGACCCATTGTAAAAAAGATTAGAGGGGGAAGCATACACCTGAAAAAGAAACGGATACAAAGAGGGTACCTTCTCCCTGACCTCAGCCAACAGGACATCCCGCTCGACGGTATTAAAGGCGTTTTTGACGTCCAGCTTGACAATCACACACCCATCGTTGCTCGGGTCCGACACAAACGCCCTTGTGGCGTGAATGGCGGCCTCGCAACCTAAGCTCGGCTCTGCTAAATTGAATAACTTCTGTTGCACTACTTATGTTACTCGTTAGAAGAACCCATATTGGCCCATGGCGAATCGAAAACAAAACTCATACTCAATTCAAGCTAGTCGGCGTGTCAAAGTCATATCCAATTTATGTACCTTCAGTCAAGATAACACTTAAATGAATATACTCGAGTCGAATAGTCAAGAGCAATAGAATCCCAGCCCCAAGTTGAAATATTTGCAAAGTGCGAGAAGCTACTGATTTACGCCCTGACTTGGTGCAATGAAGTGAAGTGCGCGGCTCACGTATCACGCTTACATCACAACTAATGGAGCCTAACGACCTCCAGACTCGGTTCCATTTGTAATTGCATCAATCGAAAAGCTCAAAGTAAAGTCGTAGAAGAGTTTGTAAACACATAAATGTTCCCAGGCATCATTAATTGATCATTTGCTGTTAGTAATGGTTTTATGTAAGGTACAGCGGGGCAAGTCTCGACTGGGGGCCAAATGTAACTGGTCCATTTTTTCTATGTTTTACAATGTTTGAATTATTATTAAAATGTCCACCGGTTATATACGGTGTAGCGTGTTTAGTGGATACATGTAGAACTCAGCATCATTGTGCAATAATGGAAAAAACGGATCAGGTACAATTTTATTGCCCCCAGTCAAGATTTGCCCCACTGTAGCTTAAATAATTTTTGGACAAACCTATGTTGAAGATGACTTATGCTATCTTACTTAAAATGAATTTGGTAACCAGACGCTTTTTTCTTTTCTTTTTAAACTTATATAATACTTTGATACGTATGTAAAGTTATTTATAAAATTCAGCCACATCAGTGTTTATAATAAGACTTTGACGTACTGTCAGAAAAATGAATGAAAAAAACCGGCCAAGAGCGTGTCGGGCCACGCTCAGTGTAGGGTTCCGTAGTTTTCCGTATTTTTCTCAAAAACTACTGAACCTATCAAGTTCAAAACAATTTTCCTAGAAAGTCTTTATAAAGTTCTACTTTTGTAATTTTTTTCATATTTTTTAAACATACGGTTCAAAAGTTAGAGGGGGGGGGACGCCCTTTTTTTCTTTTAGGAGCGATTATTTCCGAAAATATAAACATTATCAAAAAACGATCTTAGCAAACCCTTATTCATTTCTAAATACCTATCTAACAATATATCACACGTTAGGGTTGGAATGAAAAAAAATTTCAGCTCCCACTTTACATGTAGGGGGGGTACCCTAATAAAACATTTTTTTCCATTTTTTATTTTTGCACTTTGTCGGCGTGATTCATATACATATTGGTACCAAATTTCAACTTTCTAGTGCTAACGGTTACTGAGATTATCCGCGGACGGACGGACGGACGGACGGACGGACGGACGGACGGACGGACGGACGGACGGACGGACATGGCGAAACTATAAGGGTTCCTAGTTGACTACGGAACCCTAAAAACGAACATAACCTTGCTTGAACTTCATAATGTAGTAGCTTGTCCTTAAACTCTCCTTTAAACTACGTACCTCAAAATCCATTTAAACTTGAAGAACCCCCACATACGATGAAGTATTCCCAAGTGTGACCAACTTGACCCGCAAGCTGCGGCCGCGCCCGCGCCCGCAAGCCGCAAACACGGAGGATCCGCTCAATCAACTCCAATTGACCCGTGCGCTATCGTTGAGCGATGAGAAAACTGTGGGATTGCTAATTTTCTATAATCTTATTCTGTAATTCGCTAATTTTTGGTGTGGGATACATGTCAGAAGGGGACCAAAAATTTTTATGCGTTTTGGCAATTTTACAATGAAATTGCCTACAATTTAAATCCTAACCAATTTAGGTCCTAACCTATCGAAGAGACGCCACCGGAGACCGAAGAGCTGGCAGCTTCCTCGATCAGCTTATTAGCTTGAAAATCCGGCGAGGAAATGCTGCCAGTGTCTTCGGTACTATGCCACAGCGGGTGCGTATCGATCGGTATAACTTTTTTTGATATATTTTTAGTCGTTATAACGATCATTTGATATAAGTATTGAATCATATAACAACAAATAATATACTGACAAATTGTATAATTGTTATTTAATATAATGATCATTTTTTCGAATAACATTTATTATAAAATACTTTGAATATAATGCTTATTTCCGATAATAAATAAATTGTATAACACAAATTCTTTCTAAAGCACAGTTAGAATTGCAGAATAAATTAGATCCATCATTTACCAGAAAAGTAGATTAGGTTAGAATTGTGACCCTTACACACAACGCGCTGCTACCAGACAAACAGGTTAGGTTAGGTTAGAACTGTGACCCTTAAACATATGTACTGCTATCAGAAAAGTAGGTTAGGTTAGGTTAGAACTGTGATCCCTTCAAAAAAGAATAAAATTAATTCATGAAATGTTTTATACTGTTTGCTAGTTATAGTATACTAGTCGTATATCAATAGATAGTTATACCATACCAAGATTATTATAAATAAGTGTTATACGAAATAATGATTATACAAAATAAAAGTAGATATTTTGTGGTTATACCAAATGTTAATTATGTCAAATGAGTGATTATACCCTCTAAATATATTCCAAATGTTGTTATATCAAATGTTACTATACCAAAAAAAGTTATACCAATCATTACACACTCTGCCACAGCACAGGGACCGTTTTTAGATTTATTTTAGTTTAATATTAGATTTATTTAGTTTTAACTTTATTTTAAGAAAATACTTATAGTCGATTATGATTTTGCATACGTTTTGAAGATAATATGTTATAAACATACACCGGTTTCGCGGGGGCAAATCTGTACTGACGTTTAATAGTGCGAGGACACATTAAACTAATTTTATTATTTGATATCGATAAAAATGTCGTACAACCGTTGTGTAATTTCAAGAATTTGAATGAAGAAGAAAACTACATACACAAAAATAAAGTTTTTGAGGAATTAACTTTCTTTAATATTTAATATAATTTTCATAATATACAATCAAAATTTTTTCCACATTTTCTACATTTTCGTGACATATGAATTTTACATTTCTTACAAAAGTAAGTCGTACCTTTATCATCTATATCTGAATGGTCAGGTTTCCAGGAAGATGAATGATCTTTTTTCTTGCGTGGCATTTTTAGCCGCCTTAAGAAACAAAAAGGTAGATTTAATTGATCGGAATGCAAAATAATATTGTTGTAGGTACTAGATGAATTATTCAACGATTCAATGGTTGTCAAAAGTGACTCGACACAGTCAATGTCAGATATCGGTTGTTTATAGTTGCGATAAGTATAAATGAAAGAGGTTTGCACATAGTTAAACGTATTCAAACTTAGCCATTAGTTTAGTTATGATAATGATGGTTAAAAATGTATTTTTATGGATGTTGATAAACTAAGTCGATATTTAATGAATCACTAGCACTGGTACATTTTTGCCCCCGCGAAACCGGTGTTTGGTTATAAAACTTTCACAACTTAATAACGCTTACTATGTCACATGTGTGATAAAGCAGTAATATCAAAGTAAACATTGTTATGTTGAGCGTTGTTGTTATAAGTATGTAGCTAGTTGAAAAGCACAGTAGCCTTTGAGGCACTACTTACGCCGAAGTTTGGAGGGCTCCGAGTCAGGCGCAGGACTTATTGAGATTAATAATGTAACTATTTTACTTCACAAGTTGTCTTGGTTATGCAGCTGGTCATTACAAGACTGATCACTCTTAGCGACGAGGCCGTCAGGCTGATTGGACTTAATTTATACTTATTATTTCTGTTCTTTGCCATTCGACTAAATCATCATCATATCATCCGTTTATCGCTCGCTGCTGAGCTTGCTTTTATTATAGTACGCCATCCGACAATCAAAATAAATAGGGCTAAGCCTCAACCATCCGCTTTTCACGTCTTAGAATACGTTAATTGATATTATAAGCAATTAAATGTAGAGAATCACATATAATTATAATATCTTACGAGTATTAAAATGCATTGACATTTTAATGACTAAATTAAGCCTTGAAGACCCCGTGTCTCAAATTCAGCTTTAAGTAAGTTGGGAAAAGTTTCCGATGGAACCATAATGTCCTCCACTTGCGGCACTCGACGGGAGAGGCTGTCACTTCAACGCTGTCTGCTCTGGACGGAAGCCAAGCTCTTTTGATTCGGTTGAAATCTAGGTTCGATTCAATTTAACGACTATCAGATGTTAAGAAGGTAATCTTTAAAACATTTTTATTAGATTAGATAATCGGTAACATTCGTTTGCACAAACACACAATGTCTCACCCTAAACGCATATCCCGTCTCTGTGCCGTGGTGCGTAAAAATGTAGGGGCCTTATTTAGTAGATACGCTAGGATTTCTTTTCTTTCAAATGACATAATGAACAGTCACCGGCAATGGCATCGCACAACAAGATTCAGCAAAAATATCTGGCGCAATTTTTGCATTCTTCGTTTTATACGATGTTATTGCTGTCGACTGTATTTATCATTTAACCAGTCTGTTTTTTTGGTCACCAACTTACATATTGTGTCCCAAGCCTATCAATTCGACTGTGACGTAAGAGACAAATAGATATGCAGACACACTTGTGATCCTACAACTGACATCCATTTAAAAACGACCAGTCATTGCCACCGCCACCGTGTTTGCCATTGCCACCGCCTATCGACAACGTTGCACAAAACCGTCTAGAAGTATAAATAGTCGTAATTCGTATAGGCTCGCCCACCTGACCGCCGCAGACGCTCGTCTGACCGGTTCCCCACTGCGACCTACCTTCATAACCCAAAAGGCTATATCTGAAATACAAACGAACTTAAACATCAACTTTAAATTAAAGATTTTAAGGTCACATTTAGATACAATTTTGATTTAAACTTTACCTTTTCATGTTAGCAGGTCGACGGTGCGCCGTCTATTTCGCGCAGTATGAATTCGCGCGTCGCAAAAACTAGTGTCCCGGTATTTTTGTGATGGTGTTGTGTCGTGTTGAATCTTGTTGTGAGGAGATAGGGTCTGTTGATGGTCAGTGAGTGTTGTGTGACGGTGCTGGGATGACGGAGTATGCTGACTGTGCGCAATGCCGAGGTCTGTGTTTATAATTACATACCTGTCAATTTAATCATTGCCTGTCTTTTAAAAAATGTGTTTTCCTTCCAACTATGTAGGTGTAGTGATTCTGAAATATTTAGAAACTATTCGCAAATAATCATGAATAACTGGAGGTCTCAGTCTGAACAAATAATATTTTTCGCTAAATACCATTATAAAATCATAATGATCATCAGATCCAAACAGGTCAGAATGATCAACTTAACTGACCATTTGATTCGTGTAGGTAACTTATATTCATTCAATAAGCTTTTTAGGTAATAATAATTGATATTCTCATTTAATGGAGCTGGAGTGGACAATAGGTGGTGGTACCTAGGTAGTCTAGGTACTAAATCATTAACTTAATAAACTAAAGCAATGCTTCACCTGCACCTTGCAACACACAGTTATTAAATTTATGAGTCCAGCGGGGTCAACTCCTTTCCGAACTTCGTCGCGATGCAAATTTTGCACGTAACTGAAACTGATTAAACTAAGCGCAACGGTGGCCGCGTTCATATTCTTCACAAGTGAACAACCCAAAGTGAACAACCATTGAAAAGTGAGCTCTGTAAAAAAGCATTGAACTCAATTGACACAAGTTTTTCATAGAACTTTCCCTAAACGTTTGCCTGATACATTTACCAATCGTTGTCGTAAAACCTAGGTTTTACAAAAGCAATGTCGGTGAAAGCCCGAAGTAAACAAATAGTTATTTGTTATACAAGTGTGCAAAGTTGTATTCTAAGAATTATATAGTTGAACCACGAGCGAAGCGAGTGGTTCGAGAATAGAATCCTGAACTTGCGAGTTTTTCAACACACGAGAAGTAAAATACATTTGCACTCGTGAACACAACACAAAACTTTTCCCCTCACTATAGCGAGGAAAGTACAACGC
Organism: Leguminivora glycinivorella; assembly: GCF_023078275.1. Taxonomy (NCBI): domain Eukaryota; kingdom Metazoa; phylum Arthropoda; class Insecta; order Lepidoptera; family Tortricidae; genus Leguminivora; species Leguminivora glycinivorella. The sequence goes on along the minus strand of NC_062973.1, from coordinate 27,878,287 downwards.
AAAATACGCGTTTATCACTGCTTCCAGTAGTTACACAGGTGGTAAATCATCTTCACCACTAGATTCACCCACTTTTATGAATTTTAAAGCAGTTAATTTGACTTTTTTCAAGGTCAAATTACTTTACCCACTAGTGGATAAAATGCGTTTTTACCCGCTGGTATTAAAGGAAAGGACAAAACACGTCTTTCCGAGCTAGTGAGGGGAAAAAATATACATATATTTATGAGCTCGACTGTATTTGTAATGGATTGGTCGAGTGGGGAACTTCAAGCTATAGCGATGACAACAAGCAACACTGTGTCGTTATCGCGGTGGAACAAGCGCCGCAAAATACATTGCGGGCGGTCAACAAACTAAACTTATTTGCCGATTCTGCTGTTTCAAGCCCGATTTGAGTTTCATACTTACTAATATACCGTAAGGCATATTATGTACATAAATATAATGAAACTAGCTTATGCCCGCGGCTTCGCTCGCGTTAAATTTGAAAATTGTGAGTAAGGTAAGGAAGTGGGGGGTCAGAAAATAACCTATATCCACAGATGTCATATATACCATAGATCAAGCAAACGTACCTAATTAGCGTGTCAAATGAACTCAGTGAAATCCACTGAGTTGTCCGTCTTTATTCGCAGCTTGCAGCTTTCGGGCGTCAATTTTTGTAAGTTGAAGTCAACCAAAACATAAAAAATGCCTCGTTACGTGATATTCAATTGCAACAACACAAAAATTATGAACAATCAAGAGCCTGAGACATATTTAAAATTACAGGCAAGAATCAACTTCAGTACAAAATTTGACACGCTCGGCCCCTATACAAATATATGAATTTGTTTCTTCTATCTAAATTAAGTTCTGTGCCTATATCACTCTCCATCCCTTCAACTATCTCCACTTAAAAAATCACGTAAAATTGTCGCCCCGTTTTGCCGTGAAAAACGGACAAACAAACAGACACATACACTTTCCCATTTACAATATCTGGATAACCAGCTTATAAATATACCTATTACCACTGGACAATGAGAATTTGAGTAGACCTAGCAGAATAGTAGGTATATTATATGGATCATGATCCAGCTCGGCATCTAAAGTTGATGTTCGGATATATTATCAACTGTCGTTGCATTATTACTGGCAGTTTACTTGTTAATCAATGATATATGCCGCCGCATGACTGCTGCGATTATCTATTAGTTTACTCCGTCATTTATTCTTTAAAACAAATACATATATCAAACCAAAAATGTATAATCTGAAACTCACGTCAAATTGTCGCTCCGTTTTGCCGCGAAAGACGGACAAATATTTATAAACAGACTCTCACTTTCCCATTTATAATATTAGTATGGATATTTTATCATGTTGATAAGAAATACCAGTAAAAAAAAACCGGCCAAGTGCGAGTCGGACTCGCCCAACGAGGGTTCCGTACAAACTTTCTTTCAAACTACCTAGTAAAAATAATCTCATATTTTCATATAACTCTAATGACTTTACTAGAAGACAAAAGTATAGGCACTAATGAGTATTATAGTGTATAGCGCCATCTCCCGGTCAATTTGCTAACTAATTTGCGCGACCTGGTTTTTCAGGGATAATTCTTTATAATGTTAACCGATTTAAACAGTTTTTACTTTATTGGACAGAAGATGGTTTACGTAACACCTCGTATTAATTTGAAGTACGATATACATCCGCAAGGGTGGGTAAATTGAAAGTAAAAATCTGAAAAGTTTTATTGAATAAAAAAAAGTATTCAAAATACAAACACGATTATATTTTTCCTGTAATATATAGCATAAAACCAATGTTTACTAAAATTTTCATAATTTTTCGTTGGTAAACTTCGGAGATAAGGGGGGGGAACGGTATTTTTTTTTACATTTTCCTTCAAAATTCTTTTTTTTTCCACAACAAAAAAATTATAAAAAATAGCTTATTTACGTTCAATTTGAGCTCTTTCCAACGGTACCCCACTTCGGCTGTCCAAAATCAAAACCTAGCAAGGGACATTTTTTGTCAAAATACGTTTTTTTAATCAATCAGCCTCAAATTTTGAGCTGCGTCTAATGCAAAAACACCTGTATTTCTATCTCAATTAGAATCAAAGTTACGGAACCCTCTAAACCTAGCAAGTGCATATCTTACATGCAAATATCAAAATCAAAATCCTAGTAAGTAACATTTTCAAGCCCAAAAACCTAGTAAGTGCATGCTATACTAGGTTTCTGAGTTTGTAAACGGAACATATTAGGTTTTTGAATATGGAATTGTCCCATACTAGGTTTTAAATTTTAAAAATTGCCGAAGGGTTGAACAAGGAATTCAAATATAACAATAAATAAAACATAGCAAGTCAGTAATGAGTGAAGTTTGAATTCAATGGGTCGCCGTTCCCGCGCCCCCGCCCGCGTTTGTTCCGTTCGGGATCCGAATTTCGGGAATGAGTTTCAACCTGAAGTTTCTAGTTTGTCGTACTTTGCGCTGCTCAAAGAGTATTGTAATATAAATGAAAGCGCTGCTGCGCGGACGCATGATGAATAAAAGTGATCGATGGAGACGAATTTTAGCAGCTGCTTCTAGATAGTCATTCTCATTATGTTCGTTGTTTTATTTAGCCCGTGATATTATACTTATTTAATATTGTGTGTGGCGATCGCAAAAGTGTTTGTGGTGCTGAATTGTGGTTTTTTAATTGTGATGTTTTAATGGGGCTTGGATCGAGGTATTAACATTCGGAATGCTTTTTAACATTATTTTTGCGATATATTTTACGTAGGTACCTACTTAACCTACTTATATATATTTGACGATGGGAGCAACTTAAAATAGTTCTAACAATTATGCCTTTCCAATCTACCTAAAGGAATAACTGCCAGTAGTACCTAATAGTGCTTGTAACAGGTTGTTGATGTGCAGTATATGGCGTGTGTTACATATGAAACTATCGTGTCAAAAAAAAGACACTCTAGTTGCAAAATTAGTGCCTTTAATGCCAAAAACAAGGCGTGATTTTTGGAGTCGATTGCCAATTAATGACCTTTCGGATGATCTTTAAACTGGAGGCGAATAGGCTACTAGACTCATATCTAATTTGGCACAATAAATAATTGTCTTCTGTAATATTTTGGATACCTATTAAATGTGTACGATGTCTACGTATTTTTAATTCATAAATGTGAATAAATTTTTTTTGGCCACCGAAAACTCTGTCGGCCGTGTAGTGACCTCATAGAATTCATGTCAAATCAATCGCTGACATTACATAATACCTTTATGCCTCGTACTTAAATTGTCAGAAAGTGTTGTTTTCGCACTGAATGACTTCATTCACAGAAAATTTATAGATGACATGGCTGATGTTGTTTTTGCCTGAAATATTACGTAAACGTATTCTTTAAAATATTTTTTTGCGGTTTATAAGCCATAATAAAATATAGTGATATTTTTTTTCCGTTAATTAAGTAAGACAAACTATAAAAAGGGTCAAGTAGCCTTTTGTTTACCCGATGACTAATTTTTGTTTTATGCATAAAATTTTATTAATTGTCTAATAATGTTGCCTTTTGTTATTATGATCCCATCAAACAAATATTATAATGTGATCAGACACGAAACGACATTTTGATATTTGCTAGTCCCTTTTCGGTGAAGGAAAAACGTGAGGAAACCGGACTAAGTCCAATAAGGCCTACTTACCCTTCGGGTTGGAAGGTAAGATGGCAGCCGCATTTGTAAAAACTAGTTCCTACGCCAAATCTTGCGATTAGTTGTCAAAGTGGACCCCAGGCTCTCATGAGCCGTGGCAAATTCCGTGGCAAATGCCGGGATAATGCGAAAATTAACCATTTAAAATACTTAGTAAGACCACTTGCTAGCTTTTTGTTTTGTAATTGACGAAACAATATTATTATTTTTTTGTAATTAATTGTTAGTAAGGCACATAAAAGTTCTAAATAGACACATACATTTAGTTTCAACAGTTTGTCTTGTAAAGCAAGTTATACTTCTTTATATAAAACCAAGTCTTGTGAGAAAAAGGTCTTTGGTACTAATTTTTTTTAACAAAATCTTTGTTTGCCTCTCCTGCAAAATTTCGGTAAATGCACTTGCTAGGCTTTGATTTTGGACAGCCGACTTGACCTAGTCACTTGAAATTTACAGTTTGCCCCCCTTTCATTTTGGCCATTTTCTACAATTAAAATTATTATATTTAAAAAAAATATACTTTCTATTTGTAGATGTTTACAATGTTCACAACTATTCCAAATTTCAAGTTGTTAGCATTAGTAGTCCTCGAGATATTTAGGAATGTGACAGAGGGACAGACAGACGGACAGAGTCGCACCATAAGGGTTCCTGTTGTACCTTTTTGGTACGGAACCCTAAAAACATTGATGTCGGGACTCGTTGTCTGAGCGGCCAAGTTAAATTACTTCATATTTTTGCTGCATTGAAGCAAGTTTGTTGTAATTACTTTTCTAGGTATTAAAACCATAGAGTTTTGCTGAAACTCGTTACTTAAGTAAATGCAGTTTTTAACCGCCGCCCCAAATCTCAAGCGAGGTGGTTCTCAATTCGTCTGTATGTTTTTTTTAATGTTTGTTCCACGATATCTCCGTCGTTACTGAACCGTTTTTTAAATTTTTCTTTTGATTGAATGTATAATTATGTTTACAGATTGGTCACATTTTTATTAGGGCTCAGTTCTGATGATGGGATCCTGGAGAAATTGAGGGAACTCCTCAAATCTGAAAGGCATACTGTAAGAGAGTCGGCCTATCAGTGGAGAGCATCCAAACATTTAAACAACGCTTTGAATCAATATTTTTTTATATTTTAGGAGCTAAGTACAACCGTTCACTCTCAATCGCTGCTTCTATATGAATGCCCCATTGAAGTGTCTGTTTTTCTTGACGTTTTTATACTGTTCCAATTTTAAATCAGGGACTGCCAGTCAGCGACCATGACTGCTGTAAAAGGTTTCATTCTGAATGCGAAACCTCTTACATATCCCTCCCCCTTATGTTAGAAGCAGCCATTGTTCACAATACTACACCCTATCCTATCCTATTCTACCCTAACTACCGGTTGGCCCTACCTAAGCCAGGCCCCCCTACACACAAAAAAAAAATCTCCTAACACCCAATAGTGACAGCCTCATTCAAGGTAGCCAACATCTAACGCTCTTTGCGTGGTTGCCTAGTCCACGGTTGAGACCGCCATAATTTGGATAGTTGGACTATAGCCAAGGTCCTCGCAAATTAGTCAGATATGGACTATGGTTAGGAAAACCAATGGCAAAAACCTAACCCCTGCCCATCGACTAAACCCTTTTATTTTGAACTTTCTGACAGCTAATTGTCTGTGGCCATGACTAGATGACATTGACATGACAGCTGTTAGCAAATTCTCCTAACTTCCAGTAAAAAAACAAGGCAAAACGTTTATTTCACATGAAAAAACATAATAAAATTTTGAAGATGCCGATTCTTGTTGGCGGTGGCGTTGAAGTGGGGGCTTCTCATGGCCGCCAATCTTCCCGCCGCGCCGGTTGCGAAGTGAAGTGGAGCCCGAATGGCTCATGAAGATTGCTGCAGCTGCAGTGCGCTGCACGTTGGTGATGACGACGAAGTGGGGTTGCATATGACCGCCAGCCATCTCGCCACACCGTGAACAGCTGGATCAACTGGTCATCTAGTCGGCCTTGTCTTGATACATGTAAAAGAAATGTGTATGAACATTGTTCTTTGTAGTCAGGAAATTATAAGGGTGTTGTGACGTATTACTCTATAACTTTAAACAATTATATCTATTTATTAAATATTTACAGTTTGGGGTGTGTTTTATTCCATATTTTCTATATTTTCATTTAACTTAACCTTATTGGTAGCTATAGGAAAACATTATGGAATAAAATAAACATTGCATAAATAATATGTACAGTATTCTACATGTTATATTTTGTGCTAAAATAATTAATCCTATGCGATTATTAACAAATAATTAACCTTTTCATTTCTAGGGATAGGTAAATGACATTTTCTGTCACAAGTCATTTTTCCTTTGAAATAATGTACATTTTAGTTCACAAATCACAATTATTCCGTGAGTTCTACAATATAATGTATAATTAAAAGATTGAAACTAAATTTACATTGCCTATCTAATGTAACCTACATATCTAGGAAGATTTACTGCATATGTGTATGATTAAGTATATAGGTATGATGGAGCTGATGTTCACGCAATTTGCGTCGACGCCCATGGTCACCGAAGAGGAGTCGTAGAGTTTCTTGAATAACACAATCTTGAGCGCCCGTTGCTCTGTTGAATGCCTCGCATTCAATTTTTACGTCAATTCTGCACAGCTATATTTTAACTACGGAATGGGTGATAATGAGTATTAGATAATAAGAAATATATCACCCGGAATAGCTCTTCGTATTGGCGACGATGGTCACTTTGTTTTCCTTCTTCTTAAAGCGCGTTTGGCTTATCGCTTGGCATGCGCTTCCTCGCGCTATGAGGTCGGGGTTCGTTGTCTGAAAACTCTGAAACCGAAACTAGGGGAAACTTTCAGACGTTAGTGCCTCCACCATGTAAGAGAGTCGGCCTATCAGTGGAGAGCATCCAAACATTTAAACAACGCTTTGAATCAATATTTTTTTATATTTTAGGAGCTAAGTACAACCGTTCACTCTCAATCGCTGCTTCTATATGAATGCCCCATTGAAGTGTCTGTTTTTCTTGACGTTTTTATACTGTTCCAATTTTAAATCAGGGACTGCCAGTCAGCGACCATGACTGCTGTAAAAGGTTTCATTCTGAATGCGAAACCTCTTACAATACATATGGTGATTTTTGTGATTTTAAAGGAACAGCATGCATTTACGTACGGAACAGTGACATTTGGTGCAGTGGAACTGCTGATGATGGTCAGAACGGAACTCCTCAAATCTGAACGGCACACTTCTAGGGACTTTGGTATTTTTATAAGAACATCATGCACTTACGTCCAGAACATTTGGTGCAGTGAAACTGCTGATGAAGATCAGAATGGAACTCCTTAAATTTGAACGGCACGCTTATAATGACTTTGGTATTTATACAAGAACAGCTTGCGTTTACGTTCAGAATAGTGACATTTGGTGCAGTGTAACTTCTGATCAGTTTTAAAAAATACCTACACGTTTCTACATAATCCAACATTCGGCGGCGATTTTTTTCTTCTTTAAAATTATTAAATACCTATTTAATACCTACTTATTTCATGAGGATTTATAAAATAGGAAGGTTTTAGATTTTCTAGAGTTAGTACGTACTGCGTTTACACATTATCCGATCTGATATCTTATTGTAGAACCGATATCCCATATCCGTATTGGATCGGATAGTGTGAAAACGCTCCTATAATATTACCGATTACTTGTTTTTTTTACTACATTTTTTTTAGACCACGACAGCGGTTTGAAATTTTTATTATCGCATAGGAAACAACATCAAGTTCAGCTTTCATTCAAAATAAGAATGCTAAAGTTATTATTGAATTTTCATAATTAAATCAGATTCTTTATGAACTTAATTTAGGAAACTGAAAACAATTCCGGGAAGTTTTTGCTCGTCTAAAGGCAACTCGAAAGTGTGTACCTATTTGTAAGGATTCTTCTGAAGAACTACTATAATTACATTTATTATGTTTTCGAATAAATAGTATTTTATACAATCGTGATATAATACAAAGCTTTTCAGTCGAGTACCATGTTTAGCTTGCTGAATGGCTTAATAGTACGGTACGAGAGTGAAAAGCTTAATTATATGACAATTGAATACAATACTTTTTCTACGAGTCATCATCTTCATCATCAATGGACGGAAATATCATTATTCATGCAAGTTAAAATTAATGTTAATAGAGTCGTTCACCGTTGTATCAACATCGAATTACCTAGCAACCAATTGTTTGTAATAACCGTCTCTGATTGGCCGATAACGCGACAGATAAAAAAAAAATGTGTTTCAGATGCAGGAAAATTTGCCAGGTATCGCAAATTAGTATAGAAATTGTATGAAGTTCTATTTTTGAAATTATTACAGTTAACTAAAGTCAACTATAATGAGCTTATTATAATTGAGTCGGAACTGCCATAGAGTATCCAACACTGAAAAGTTAGCACTTATAGTTTAGTCTGTGGTGCCCTAATTTACAGATTACAGTCGACAAGTAGAAAAATAAATTTACTTGTGCGTTGAGGAACTATTAATAAATTATTGTATTTTTGGTTTATAAATATATTTAAACAGTTGTTTAATGATATAAATACATATACTAAAGGATTTTGTATTTCAATATTGAAGAATTTTTTAATAAATTCTTGCCTTAAATTTTGTACAAGAAGCAAGTTGCACTTATTCCATTTCCATACTTATTTTGTTTTTTTCTAAAGGTAATTTAGATTTACTTAAAGATTAAAAGAAAATTTTAAAATGAAACTACCTACAATACCTCAATATTAATTAAAATGAAACTTTGATTTGAATTTCACCAACCAGCAATAATATTTAATGTTTAAATAAGCTCTTGAAATAATATCCAGCTGATTGCGGCATTGGGAGCATTTGCATAATGTATGCGAATGATTTAAAACATTAAAATATTGACGCGAAAGGTCAAGTGCGGCCAGCGCTCGCCTGAGCTTGTGGCCACATCATTATACAGGGTGTTTCGCACATGAACCGACAAACATTTTTTGGGGAGTTTGTGGTGTCATTTCCTCCCTTTTCGTCCTTAAAACCTTGGTCCTAGCAGCCACAGTTCTGGAGTTACGATTTTTTATTTTTTTCCTTATTCTTTTTATTTTTAGGGTTCCGTACCTCAAAAGGAAAAAACGGAACCCTTATAGGATCACTTTGTTGTCCGTCTGTCCGTCCGTCCGTCTGTCAAGACCATTTTTCTCAGGAACGCGTGGAGGTATGAAGCTGAAATTTATATCAATTACTCAGGTCTACTGTCCCTTGAAGCTGTGAAAAAATCAAACTTCTAAGCCAACGCAATCAAAAGATAGAGCCGTTTATGCCGCAAATTTTCGACACTTGCAAGGGAATCAAAACCTACAGGGTGCTTCCCGTGAACTCAGAATCTTGAAATTTGGTACGAAGCAACGTCTTATAGCATAGATAAAGGAAAAATTACGAAAACCATAAATTTTTAGTTACATCACATAATATATTTTTTTTAATAATTTTAACCTTACTACCCATTTCCTCATAAACGCGTAGAGGTATTAAATTGAAATTCATATGCAGGTTTGTACGGAACCCTCGGTGCGCGAGTCCGACTCGCACTTGGCCGGTTTTTTATTATATCATTTATCTTAATTTTGTTCTAGTACTCGTAAGTAACTGTTTGTGGATGCTCTTTACTTTCTCCATGGAGAGAGACCTCCTCCACATTAAATTTATTGTATCCATACAACAAAGATACCAGGACGTTTGTGCTATTGAGAAGAACTCACAGTAGACACACAAAATAGACAAAAATACGCACATTAGTACTAAAATAATTATTGGCAACCATAAAATAGTATACCGATCGATTGGTTGAAAAGGTGCGAGGTCTTTGCACCTCGATGCATACTAATCGGGGATCGACCGCGTGGGCGGACGACTTTGAATTTGCTAAACATTTTAATAAGAAAAGAAATGTAAACACATCCTTTACATTAAATATCGGTTTTTGCCTTAGATTGGTTAGTCGACACTTGTGGTAATTAATTTAAAAATTAAAATAAAAAAAATATATACGCAGGTACTGCTGAATTAATGTGACAATGACTGAAGAAACAACTTAAATTATTATTTTCGTGTGTGTGATGTTTATAATTTCATAATATAAAAACAGAATCATGCCTATACAATATGTTATAGGTATGCTTGCCTAAAATAGGTGTGAAACGAGCCCATCAAATCAGTCCGATGAGAGTTCCTCGTGGATTTGCATGGGCATTATCATACGACCGGCATTTGTAAATTTTGGACCACCATTAGCTTCTGTACGCTTTTAGATTCAACAAATTGCGGAACACTACGCAATTAAATTTGATACATATACAAGTGTTTACGCGCTGGTAAGCTAGCGGTAAGTACGTACGACTTTCGTTCTGGAGGTCTCGGGTTCGAACCCCGGCTCGATGAGTTTTTCGGAATTTATGTGTGAAATGTTATTTGATATTTGCCAGTCGCTTTTCGGTGAAGGAAAACATTGTGAGGAAACCGGACTAATTCCAATAAGGTCTGGTTTACGCTTAGGGTTGGAAGGTCAGGTGGCAGTCGCTTTCGTAAAAACTAGTGCCTACGCCACATCTTGCAATTAGTTGTCAAAAGCGGACCCCAAGCTCCCATGAGTCGTGGCAAATGTCGGGATAACGCAAGGAGGATTATGATGACATACACCAGTGTTTCTGTACCTACATGTGACTCAGGCCTCTGAAATTGCTATGATTAGAGGTCGCGTGGATTCACAAGTTATATTAATATTATTTTCACCACACCAACTGGTAAAGGCTTTCTTTGCTATTCGAAAACAGATAGCAAAATTGCATTTTATCCACAAGGGGGCAAAGTAATTTCATACAAATTTCAACTTGATGCCTTGAGCTGGCTGGTAGATTTTACCTGTAAATTATGATTTTGAATCATAAATATTGAATAAATTAATGGATTTCATTTATTTTGATGTTTTATAGTCAGTATTTTGTTCGTGTTGGTGTGGTGAAAAATGTTGTGTTTCACTCGGTGGCAAAGTTTGTTTAACCTACGTGCCTTGAAACCCTCGTAACGCTCAAGATTCCACTTTTTGAACCACTCCCTACGCTCGCGGTTCAATATTGGAATCTTTCGCTTGCTCGGGTATCAATATTGGCACGTGCGGTTAAACAACTACTTTGCCCCCTTGTAAAACAAATAACTATTACATTTTGGGCTTTAACACGTGGAATCTCGTATTACCTTTAAGAATCTATTTTAGACTCCTTCGTGGAGTTGAGATCCAATTATAGAATATCTTGTTTCATTCAATAAGCGTACGCGACTTAAATACCTAATGCTATTTTGATCTTATTTGATACACTAGCTAATTCATTATTTCAAACAAGTAACAAACAATGAAGAACAGAAATATATTTACGTTGTATATGTAATTCTGAAAACACTCTATTTTAAACAAATTTAAATATTTTGCTGCTGTATCTCTAAATATGCATAAAAATGTTGCAACAACTATTATAAATGCAAATTAAGTGTCTTGTTCTTGCGCTCGGTCACCACAGGACGCAGCGCACACAAGCAGATAGTTCACTTTACTGTAACTTTATAATAATGATTTAAAATTTCACGATTATTACACAATTTTTTTTTTATCGGGACTTAATCGCGTATGACTACATATTAAACTGACCTCCAACGTTTCAGGGACGGCGTTGTCCCCGTGGTTTTGATTATATGCTTGAACTGTTTGCGCACTAGGGGTGTTACTCTGTCGACACACAAGTACCTAGTGCGCAAGCAGTTCAAGCTTATAATCAAAACCAAGTGCGGGTAGTTCGAAAAACTCGCGCGGCTGTCAGAAGGTGTTGATGTCATTTCCAGCCAAACTTCTCTTTTTGTTTTATTTAGAGGGTGCTTTGCTTAGCCAAGACCAATCGCAATCGATTTCGGTATGATTGCGAAATGTTTTGTGTCTCGCTGTCAATTTTCCCTTCTCTATTAGTGCGATATTGACAGTTGAGATTTATTAAATAGCATGTATAAACAAATGTTGATACATTGGTATGCAAAAAATACAATCGATGAAGGTACCTAATAAAATAAATTACATACATTATAAGACTCATATTCCTATAGAATAAATTCCTTTTCAAAGTATGGCATGCTGCATTCGCCCACTAATTGCTGATGCCCATGCATATAATAATGCCAGCCTTACTCGTCGTCTCAACTGCCCTTATGCTTCCGTTATCAGAATTGTCGATGTGCTGAAGTCCCACCCACCAATCCCGCTGAATCACACCCAAATCCTCCCGCCATCTTCATTACGAAACTAAATATTGTAATAACATAGGCTCGGCTGTAGTATGTAAGCTGTGTTGCCTGAAAGCAGGGTAATGAAGCTCGCCGCAAGCGCAACATGCAGCGGCGTCCTTAGCGCGCTGTTATTCTGCTTTCACCGATTTCAAAAAAGGAGGAGCTTCTCAATTTAGCTGTATTTTTTTATGTTTACTAGGTTGTTTTTCAAAAGCCGGTTTAATCATTTAACTTGGTTTGTTATTTTATTTTAACTAATTAAATACTAAATAAGCCCTCTGACAATCAATATGCCGGACGGCCGGCCCTGTAGCCGAGTGGCATTTCTGCGACGCGAAACGCCGCAGAAATGCAGTCTTGCTCTGTTGCGCGGATTGCGCCAATACGCAAGAGCGATAGAGATTTTCGATCCGCATTTCTGCGGCGTTTGACGTTCCAGAAATGCCATTCGGCTACGGGGCCAGGACAGGACGTTGTTGTCCGCAAGACTGATTGTCAGTGGCTCCTTAACCCTGTTTTTGTTTTGCCACAGTCGCATATCAACTGAATATTAATGTGTTTTAATGTTATTAAGGCCGTTTTCACATTATCCGATCCGATATCGGATGTAGGAAGGATGTAAAATGTAAGATTTATGCGCTTTCAGGTCTTCATTTATGTATTTAATAGATCATTATTACTAAAAATCGATATAAAACGCAAAAATTGCGGATTTAATGCCGATGGCACTCTCCTACAACAGTTTTTGTCCGAGGCACCATGGAACTGCCGATATCGGCAGGACGCTTCCGACATTTTTTGGCATGCCGGACCCCCCGCCAGTTGTCGGCCGATAATATTTGTTTGTGTGCGTATATAATGTATATATACGTTTGTAGTAGTGTGCGTGACAAAAATGGCGTCTATTAAACAGCTGCTAATCACGATCGAAATTCAAATTAGTTGAAAATTCCCATTGAAAAAAAAAGGTTGTAATGCATCGGTCCGAATTGCGGATACTAGTTTTTTCATCTTTTAGTAGATATAGTTGAATGTAAAATTATTTATTTTGCCTGACACTCTGAGTATTTTTTATGCTCGTTATCTTAATTTTACAATATAATATTTAGGATATAGTGCTTATAATTATTAAATATAAACCATTTTTTAAATATTTTTTGATACAAAATCATACTTCATTGATTTGGAACAATGCGTTTTATCGGACCGACATCCGACACTATCGGAAGCGTTTATCGGATGTAGGATGTCGGTCCGACATCCGATATCGGATCGGATAATGTGAAAACGGCCTAGGGCCACTTGCACCAACGAAAATGGAGGGTTAACCCAACGTTTGCGTTCAAAAACCCGCATTGCCGACGTCGGCGAGAGGACTGCCAGGCTCAAATGGGACTGGGCTGGTCACGTCTGCCGCATGCATCCTCACAGATGGGCTAGTGTAGCCACCAAGTGGATGCCACAAATAGAGCGCGGACGCGGCAGGCCCAGAAGAAGATGGAGGGATGACCTAGACACCTTCCTTACCAACTGGCCGGAAGAGGCACTAAACCGGGAGTCATGGAGGTTAAGGGGAGAGGCCTTTGCCCAGCAGTGGGACACCATTATAGGCTAGATAAAAAAAAAAAAAAAAGTGGAGATAGTTAAAGGGATGGAGAGTGACATAGGCTACTTTTTAGGGTTCCGTAGTCAACTAGGAAGCCTTATAGTTTCGCCATGTCTGTCTGTCCGTCTGTCCGTCCGTCCGTCCGTCCGTCCGTCCGCGGATAATCTCAGTAACCGTTAGCACTAGAAAGCTGAAATTTGGTACCAATATGTATATCAATCACGCCAATAAAGTGCAAAAATAAAAAATGGAAAAAAATGTTTTATTAGGGTACCCCCCCTACATGTAAAGTGGGGGCTGATATTTTTTTTCATTCTAACCCCAACGTGTGATATATTGTTGGATAGGTATTTAAAAATGAATAAGGGTTTACTAAGATCGTTTTTTGATAATATTAATGTTTTCGGAAATAATCGCTCCTAAAGGAAAAAAAAGTGCGTCCCCCCCCCCCACCCCCTCTAACTTTTGAACCATATGTTTAAAAAATATGAAAAAAAATCACAAAAGTAGAACTTTATAAAAACTTTCTAGGAAAATTGTTTTGAACTTGATAGGTTCAGTAGTTTTTGAGAAAAATACGGAAAACTACGGAACCCTACACTGAGCGTGGCCCGACACGCTCTTGGCCGGTTTTTTGTCTTTAAAAGCTAGTAAATTATAAATGACAAATTATAACAGGAGTATACGAAGCGTTAAGATGAAACATGTTATTATTCAAATTACAAACGCAAACATTTTGCGAAAGTGTCCAAATTACAGTCCAATCCGATAAGCGCGGCCATACTTAGCTCGCAGTTCCAATTGGAACCGGCCCAGGACTTCAGCTACTTACTGCGGTTCCCTCAACACTAGCAAATCCCACCTTAGAACCTCTCACCAGAGCTCGTTTTGGATTTACCTAGTCGAATGCAAATCAAACTCGCCTAGCCGAAGTGACAATCGTTGACGACACGTGATGATTGAAACGCAGTCTGCTCTGTGGCGCCACTACAGAAGAACGATAGATAGGGAGAACTAACTATAAATAAATGAATCCATACTAATATTATAAATGGGAAACTGTGTGTGTCTGTTTGTTTATCCGTCTTTCACGGCAAAACGGAGCGATCAATTGACTTGATTTTTTAAGTGGAGATAGTTGAAGGGATGGAGAGTGACATAGGCTACTTTTTGTCTCTTTCTAACGCGAGCGAAGCCGCAGGCAATAGCTAGTAAAATAATAAGTAAATAAATATTGGGGACACCTTACACAAGTCAACTTAGCCCCAAACTAAGCAAAGCTTGTACTATGGGCGCTAACGGCCTAGCCACGACAATGGTCTAAGGCTGCGAGCGGGGCGGCTGGGCTGCGCGGGAAACGCGCGCGGGCGCTAGCCATGCCACGTACTTTTAGAAGCGGCGGCAGGGCCTAGGAGCGGCCAGAACGTTTTCATATTTAAAAACATGTTTTTTACTGTCGAATATGACTCTAAAGTGCATAGAATGCTTTAATTTGTCAATTACGTCTTGTACAAGAGAATATGTGTGATGACTAAGTACATGGAGTTTATTTTATGGCTAGTTAAATGATACTTAATATAAATAAACACTTAGAAAAAAATTAAGAGTAAATACGAATAAATACTATACAAAAATATGTTTGAAAACATTATTACATACTACATACGCGAAAGTACAATTCAATTTTCATTAAATAAAGGTTTCAGGTTCAAGACGCTCATAATAAAAACAAAATGTTTTGTTTCGCGCAGAATCGCTAGTAGTCATAGGGCTTACGGAAAAAAACTGCATTTTATGCAGAAAGCAAGCCACTTTGCACAGTGATACTAGGGACCAATTAAAACGTTTTCATCCGAGGAAACACGATTTCCATCCACTAGAATTCAAGATGGCGGACATTTTCCAAAATGGCGGCCGCATATTTTTAAAAATTTTTAGAATCGTAACGGCTGCACCGATTTTGATGGTTGGGGTGTCTATCGCATCGTATTGAAGCGTAAATTAATATAAAAAAATAAAGTCATAAAAAAAATTAAGATGGCGGCCGAATAATAAGAAAAATATGAAAATTTCAAACTTTTTTTTTCATTCTCGTGCAATTTACCAATAAATTTTCTATGATATGGCCACATTTTTATGTATTTAAATTAAATCTGATAATATTATCTATATAATAAAATAAAAATCATGAAAATCCGTTGAGAAGTTTTTGAACTATACTCATTTGAAATGGAGCGCGCTGATTTGAAAGACGTTTTCGCACGTGATGTAAACAATTTTGGAAACATAACGGCTGCACCGATTTTAATGGTTGGGGTAGCTATCAGTTTGTATTAAAACATTTATTTATATAAAAATTAAAATCATTTAAAAAATAAAGATGGCGACCGAATAATAAAAAAAAATATGAAATTTTCAATTTTTTTTTATTCTCACGAAATTTACAAATAGTTTTTCTACCATATGGTAACATTTCTATTTATTTAAATAAAATCTGATATTAACATCTGGAAAAAAAAACAAAAAAACATTAAAATCCGTTCAGTAGTTTTTAAACTATACGCATTGAAAATGAAGCGCGCGGGTTTGAAAGACGTCTTTGCACTTGATATGTGATGCATCGTATCGTTTCGTACCGCTATACACGCAAGACTGATTATTTATTTTGATCACAACTCACAACTTACTATATTACTATTCAGAATCAATGTTTTTAGTATTTATATACATTATTAGTTTTTTATTCCGAGTTTAGGTATATTTAGACGACCCCCGTAAACTTGACCATCACATAATTTTTATTTTAATACGTAAAAGAACTTAAATGCACTTAACATAACATTTGTATTAATAGCAATTGTCCTTTCCGAGGACTCCAGAGATAATTTTCGACCCTTTCCGAGGACTCCAGAGATAATTTTCGACAAATTCTGTAGGGGGCTTTAGAAATATCTATGTATAAAATAACTTGTTTTCTACGACAAGGAGCGTATGTTTTTGTAGTGCTGGCGATGTTGGTGGGATGCTGGTTATTAATTTTGGTTGGAAACAGTTCCTTACGCACCAAGTTAACCGATAAATGTTGAGTCTGCGGATCAAGTTTTCAAGCTTGGCCATTATTCCTCCAGGAAGACACTGTTCAGTATGACAACCAACAAGACTTTTTCCAGAAACTGTAGCCTGTTGATGTTATAAGTGTGGTGATTATTTTTTTCTAAACAATTTACCTTCCTCAGAGAACATTTGCTCTGCTATTTCAGGGTAAACCATAGGAACGTAACCGGAAGAAGCTGATAGCCTCATTGTACCTCGCGCTAAAGATATGGCGGAACAGGGACTCACGCGTATCATCACATCTTCCGATACAGATGTCTTGGTATTTAAATAAAAACCACTGGAGTCTTCGGGTGAAGGATAGACGTAAAGTCAGTGGCCAGATTCGGGTTTGGACCTAGCTTAGAGCCTCGAAAGGTCTGCCTCATGTGAGACCTCGAGTGAGTTCAGGGTGGTAACGGATGCTAGAGTGTCCCATGCCCTTCGTTGAGTTTATCTCGCAGTTTGTAGCCGTGGAGGCTTTCAGGGAGTTACGTGCGAGATCGGACGTGATGTAAAAGTAAATGGAGGCAGGAATGACGGCAAAACGACACTTTACGAATGCCTCAGCCGCCAAACCATACCGGTTAACAGGCCTGAGTCCATGCTTGCTCAGTAAAATATGTGTTAAGAACGGTCCCAATTTAGCATTTAGGCATGTGATCTATGGAGCTAATTATATTGGAAAATTTCCAATTCTTATCTAGTATACTTTCTTAAGACTTCAAATGAGAATAACCTACCGGAGTATAAGGTACTACTGCTATTAGTGGTTTTTACGCTTTTACGTCTGATACCACTTCTTTTTTCAATACAAAAGGAAAAAATCATGTTCTAAAACATTGTTTGCACACACACTGAAGTTATACCAGCTTTGATAGAAACATCGCAGTAACTACAAAGTCTTCCTGGAGGAATAATCGCCATGCTTGAAAAGTTCACCTGAACTTGGTGAGCAAGAAACTGTTAACCACCAAAAATAAATTAGTACCTAACCAACATCGGCAGCACTCCGTGTCGTATAACAACGCCCCATATTCTGGATATTACTTCTGTGCCTAGCCTATGCCATCATCCTGGGGTTGGAAGACGTACAATGATAGTTAATGGTACTGCAGTGGTCTGGGAACAGGGAGGTACGGTATGAATATGTATACTTGGACAATTGCGGCTGTGAAAAAGGCTGCGAAACAATACGCTGTACGTGTTGTGGGTCTACCCTGCGCGGCGCAATGCAAATAATGCAATGTATTAATCACAGATTTCGGAATTTTTTCCTCTGAGGTATTAATAATGTTATATTTGCAAAGGGATCTGCCAAAATAAAAAGTATTTTCCAAAAATGATATTATAAATTATTATGTTATCATTATTTCCTTGTTTGATATTATTTTGTATCTCTTTTATCTTTCAATATAACCTAGACGAGAAGCAAAAAATATGTTTTGTATTAATATATGTTTTCGTAGCCCCCTACAGAAGTTGTCGAAAATTATCTCTGGAGTCCTCGGAAAGGACAATTGCTATTAATACAAATGTTATGTTATGTGCATTTAAGTTCTTTTACGTATTAAAATAAAAATTATGTGATGGTCAAGTTTACGGGGGTTGTCTAAATATACCTAAACTAGGAATAAAAAACTAATAATGTATATAAATACTAAAAACATTGATTCTGAATAGTAATATAGTAAGTTGTGACCAAAATAAATAATCAGTCTTGCGTGTATAGCGGTACCAAACGATACGATGCATCACATATCAAGTGCAAAGACGTCTTTCAAACCCGCGCGCTTCATTTTCAATGCGTATAGTTCAAAAACTACTGAACGGATTTTAATGTTTTTTGTTTTATTATCCAGATTCCAGATGTGAATATCAGATTTTATTTCAATAAATAAAAATGTTACCATATGGTAGAAAAACTATTTGTAAATTTCGTGAGAATAAAAAAAATGAAAATTTCATATTTTTTTTATTATTCGGCCGCCATCTTTATTTTTTAAATGATTTTAATTTTTATATAAATAAATGTTTTAATACAAACTGATAGCTACCCCAACCATTAAAATCGGTGCAGCCGTTATGATTCCAAAATTGTTTATATCACGTGCGAAAACGTCTTTCAAATCCGCGCGCTCCATTTCAAATGAGTATAGTTTAAAAACTACTCAACGGATTTTCATGACTTTTATTTTATTATGTAGATAATATTATCAGGTTTAATTTAAAGACATAAAAATGTGGCCATATCATAGAAAATTTATTGGAAAATTGCACGAGAATGAAAAAAAAAGTTTGAAATTTTCATATTTTTCTTATTATTCGGCCGCCATCTTAATTTTTTTATGATTTTATTTTTTTATATTAATGAACGCTTCAATACGATGCGATAGACACCCCAACCATCAAAATCGGTGCAGCCGTTACGATTCTATAAATTTTTAAATATATGCGGCCGCCATTTTGGAAAATGTCCGCCATCTTGAATTCTAGTGGATGAAAATCGTGTTTCCTCGGATGAAAACGTTTGTATTGGTCCCTAGTATCACTGTGCAAAGTGGCTTGCTTTCTGCATAAAGTGCAGCTTTTGCCCATAATTTCGCCGTAAGCCCTATGACTATAGGCCGGTAGAGAATACATTAAGTTGAGTTGAGAGTCCCTGTCTACACAGTAAAGCAGTGAAGGAGGTTGAGAGCTGCTCTGACTCCTACCACATAGCAGTCGAGACTTATGGTGGGCATTCGTCTCCTGCCACAAGGCGTGATGTTGCCTTAAAACTGATGCCTAAACGGTGAAGCGGCCTGTCAAGCAACCAGGCTGTGCCTGATAGAAGTTATTAAATCTGCCAAAATTTTATGTACATTTATAGTGCAATTTTAAATAAATACTTACCAAAAACAAATATGTCGATCTATAAGTAATTACTGTTGAAAATCGTATTAACGATTAGGAAATGTGATTGCGCCAACCCGGTGGCTCACAAGCGCTCATCAGATCCACAAACTTCATTAAAATCCTCAAATAGTGCTTTCATTGCCGAGCTTCAGTTACAGCGACGAACCGGTCACTTTTTTTTTTTTTTATTATTATTATTATTATATATTTGGGGCATCAACAGCGATACAAACAAACAAATGCTTAACATATTAGAATACAATACAGTAAGCCAATGAAAGATGTCCACAAGAATATAGAATTTTTCTAGCATCATCCCGTCTTTTTGCAACGACATGATAAAAGAGGCTTGTGCGTTTACACACTATCCGATCCGATATCGGGTGTTGGAGCGATATCCCATACATTACAGACGCTATCTTGGATTTTTTCCATTGAAATCCTTCCGACATCCGATATACCCCGACAACTGGCGGGGGGTCCGGCATGCCAAAAAATGTCGGAAGCGTCCTGCCGATATCGGCCGATAATATTTGTTTGTGTGCGTATATAATGTATATATACGTTTGTAGTAGTGTGCGTGACAAAAATGGCGTCTATTAAACAGCTGCTAATAATCGAAATTCAAATTAGTTGAAAATTCCCATTGAAAAAAAAAAGGTTGTAATGCATCGGTCCGAATTGCGGATACTAGTTTTTTTCATCTTTTAGTAGATATAATTGAATGTAAAATTATTTATTTTGCCTGACACTCTGAGTATTTTTTATGCTCGTTATCTTAATTTTACAATATAATATTTAGGATATAGTGCTTATAATTATTAAATATAAACCATTTTTTAAATATTTTTTGATACAAAATCATACTTCATTGATTTGGAACAATGCGTTTTATCGGACCGACATCCGACACTATCGGAAGCGTTTATCGGATGTAGGATGTCGGTCCGACATCCGATATCGGATCGGATAATGTGAAAACGGCCTAAAGGCCTAGATTTCTTTGTGGTCATGGAGTCTTGATGACTACATCTCTTAGGGCCACTTGCACCAACGAAAATGGAGGGTTAACCCAACGTTTTATATGG
This sequence comes from Leguminivora glycinivorella, assembly GCF_023078275.1. Taxonomy (NCBI): domain Eukaryota; kingdom Metazoa; phylum Arthropoda; class Insecta; order Lepidoptera; family Tortricidae; genus Leguminivora; species Leguminivora glycinivorella. The sequence goes on along the minus strand of NC_062973.1, from coordinate 27,857,515 downwards.
AATTTGACAGATGACAGCCCACTAACCCTGAGTTAAGTAGTTGGTGCAAGTGGACCTTATTAAATTATGTGTGATCTACTAAGGTTTTGTCTGAAGCCTTAGTCCGTTTTCACATTATCCGATCCGATATCGGATGTCGGAAGGATTTCAATGGAAAAAATCCAAGATAGCGTCTGTAATGTATGGGATATCGCTCCAACACCCGATATCGGATCGGATAGTGTGTAAACGCACAAGCCTCTTTTATCATGTCGTTGCAAAAAGACGGGATGATGCTAGAAAAATTCTATATTCTTGTGGACATCTTTCATTGGCTTACTGTATTGTATTCTAATATGTTAAGCATTTGTTTGTTTGTATCGCTGTTGATGCCCCAAATATATAATAATAATAATAATAAAAAAAAAAAAAAAAGTGACCGGTTCGTCGCTGTAACTGAAGCTCGGCAATGAAAGCACTATTTGAGGATTTTAATGAAGTTTGTGGATCTGATGAGCGCTCGTGAGCCACCGGGTTGGCGCAATCATATTTCCTAATCGTTAATACGATTTTCAACAGTAATTACTTATAGATCGACATATTTGTTTTTGGTAAGTATTTATTTAAAATTGCACTATAAATGTACATAAAATTTTGGCAGATTTAATAACTTCTATCAGGCACAGCCTGGTTGCTTGACAGGCCGCTTCACCGTTTAGGCATCAGTTTTAAGGCAACATCACGCCTTGTGGCAGGAGACGAATGCCCACCATAAGTCTCGACTGCTATGTGGTAGGAGTCAGAGCAGCTCTCAACCTCCTTCACTGCTTTACTGTGTAGACAGGGACTCTCAACTCAACTTAATGTATTCTCTATTATCGTCAACCAGAGGGCTTCATGATTGGTACAGGCATTATTTTCTGCGTAAGTAAATGCTATCTCATCATCTAACTCAGAAGGAAAATTAAGCCTTATTGCCGCCAAATTTCCTTCATGAATTCCTAGAAACTCATTGGAGCCATTTTTGTTTCACAATTGATACTTATTTGTATCCCAACATACATACAGACTTTCACATTATTATAGTATTTCGAAGTTTAAATAAATGGCGTAACACGCCTGTTAGTAGGCCCTTGCTATCTGTCAAGTAAACTTTACGTAATCAAATAATCCTATTTCCAATAGTCATTACTATTTCAATCCCCGAGCCTTTACAAATGTTATTATTCAAACTAATCCCCCAGCTTCGGCCTAAGCCTAGGCTGGTTGAACAAACTGCACTTCAACAACTTCGATTAGAAGCTGACAAAACAATGGCGGAGATATGAATCAAACCCTTGACAGTTCTAGTACCTAGCCAGCTTCACTATCGCTTACGTAGGCGAATCGCAACTCTACTCTGTACTTTTAGGCATTTAAACAAAACCATTTATTTGTGTGATGAGTACAGATATTTGTTCCTGAGTCATGGATGTTTTCTATGTAGGTATACACCTAGTTAAGTATGTATTTATCTATTCAAGTATGTATATCGTCGCTTAGCGCCCATAGTACAAGCTTTGCTTAGTTTGGGGCTAAGTTGACTTGTGTAAGGTGTCCCCAATATTTATTTACTTATTATATTACTAGCTATTGCCTGCGGCTTCGCTCGCGTTAGAAAGAGACAAAAAGTAGCCTATGTCACTCTCCATCCCTTCAACTATCTCCACTTAAAAAATCAAGTCAATTGATCGCTCCGTTTTGCCGTGAAAGACGGACAAACAAACAGACACACACAGTTTCCCATTTATAATATTAGTATGGATTCATTTATTTATAGTTAGTTCTCCCTATCTATCGTTCTTCTGTAGTGGCGCCACAGAGCAGACTGCGTTTCAATCACCACGTGTCGTCAACGATTGTCACTTCGGCTAGGCGAGTTTGATTTGCATTCGACTAGGTAAATCCAAAACGAGCTCTGGTGAGAGGTTCTAAGGTGGGATTTGCTAGTGTTGAGGGAACCGCAGTAAGTAGCTGAAGTCCTGGGCCGGTTCCAATTGGAACTGCGAGTTCAGTATGGCCGCGCTTATCGGATTGGACTGTAATTTGGACACTTTCGCAAAATGTTTGCATTTGTAATTTGAATAATAACATGTTTCATCTTAACGCTTCGTAATATACTCCTGTTATAATTTGTCATTTATAATTTACTAGCTTTTAAAGACAAAAAACCGGCCAAGAGCGTGTCGGGCCACGCTCAGTGTAGGGTTCCGTAGTTTTCCGTATTTTTCTCAAAAACTACTGAACCTATCAAGTTCAAAACAATTTTCCTAGAAAGTTTTTATAAAGTTCTACTTTTGTGATTTTTTTCATATTTTTTAAACATATGGTTCAAAAGTTAGAGGGGGGGGGGGGGGGACGCACTTTTTATTCCTTTAGGAGCGATTATTTCCGAAAACATTAATATTATCAAAAAACGATCTTAGTAAACCCTTATTCATTTTTAAATACCTATCCAACAATATATCACACGTTGGGGTTAGAATGAAAAAAATATCAGCCCCCACTTTACATGTAGGGGGGGTACCCTAATAAAACATTTTTTTCCATTTTTTATTTTTGCACTTTATTGGCGTGATTGATATACATATTGGTACCAAATTTCAGCTTTCTAGTGCTAACGGTTACTGAGATTATCCGCGGACGGACGGACGGACGGACGGACAGACAGACATGGCGAAACTATAAGGGTTCCTAGTTGACTACGGAACCCTAAAAAGTAGCCTATGTCACTCTCCATCCCTTTAACTATCTCCACTTAAAAAAAAATTAAAAAAATTAAAATTTATTTATTTCAAGTAACACAACTCATAATTTACAATAAAATATAAAAATACACAGACACAACACACATACTAAAAAACACACACACAAGCACGTCGATTCGTCTCTCCGTTTTGCCGTGAAAAACGGACAAACAAACAGACACATACAGTTTCCCATTTATAATATTAGTATAGATAACGAAACCATAATAAATACATTTATAAGTTAATCATAAATTAGAGTTTTCAGAATAACATATTGCACAATTTAAGGTACCTAATACAATTTGAATAGCTTATAATCTAATGACCGAAGAGTTATCACTGCAAAACATGTGTAACTATGTCGTAGAAAATGTATAATATTCTATAAATTGTATTGCCTTAAGCTATCATTATATTTTTGTAAAATACATTATTGTAAATATTTAAATATACGCAATACGCATGAAGTTTAGTCACGTGGATATATCGCGATTGACGACATTTATCGAGTTATATGAAGAACCGTCATCAGGCATCAGTGCTCCGTAGGTATATTAAAATGTTTGACTTTGTCTTAGGAAAGTTTGAGTATTGTAGTACGTAAACGACAATAGAAAACATATTGCGAGGTAGCGCCGGGCTCAGCGGAGCGTGATATGAGGCCCGGAACCAACATCGTCAATCGGCGTCACTCGCACCCGGGAATCAATCATAACTAGTGCTGTGAAGTGGCCCAGGTAACCCGGTAAAGTCACCCTATCTCCTGTAGTTACTCTATCTTCTACTTATAACTGCAAGGTATTATTGTCGTGAGTACAAAACTCTGTATTGCAAGGTTGCGCCCGGCGCAGCGGAGTGCGATATGAAATCCGGAACCAAATCGTACCTACTTAAATCATTATAATAATAACTAATTAGAATATTTTCGATATCGTTTCATGGTATGTTTAAGTTCAGATTGATTTGAAATGATATTATGATGAAGACGGTCAAACGCTGTTAAAAATGGCGTTTCTTTCATAACGTGGGTACGGTCAACCGGGGTGGCTTTAAAACGACGGGGCGACTTTGTAAATTAAGTTTTAAAGTCATACTGTAAGTATGACTTCCATTCGAGATTGTATATGCGGTAGATTTATAGGAATATTTATTGATCTTCCTAATTACTTACATAAACAGTTTCAGTAAATAAATTTATAGTTTGAAAAACACTAGAAAAACACGCTTTTATAAATGCACGTAAAAGCCAAAAATAAATTATGAATCGTTCAAGTTGTCTCTATTTCTGGCATGAAGAGTAAACTATGTGCTTTTAATTATAATATTTAATTCAAATACCATGAAAGTAACCCCAAATTTTCTTTAGTTGACGTAACGCCATCCTGAATGTCTTACAGATTAAATTTAGAACAGCACAAGAATTATCCCCACTTTAGGAAGTGGTAGTGTAGTAGTAATATATACTGTGGTAATCCAAAACCGGATTGACGGTACCTTTCACGGGAAACACATACACCCGTGAATTACCGTGAAATACGTTACCGGGAAAGCACCCGTTTCGGGTAACTCTATCGCCGTTACTTGCAAATATTTGCTCACTACAGATTATGCACAACGGAATAGTGAATTTAATATCTGAACCAGAGCTGGTTTAGTTAGTTTGAAAGTGATAAAGCATCATAGTCAAATTTACGTTCATAATATCATGTTAGTTGAATAGAATAGTGTTAAACTTAGTGGTAATATACAATTATAAGAAAAACAAAATATAAGAATGACTTATCAATTCTTGCATTCAAAACATAAGTAGACTAATCTTAAACTAGTATAGAGCATGAAGTCTAAACTAAACTAAACTAGTATGAGCAAAAGCTTATTAAACATAAAACTAGGAAGCTTATTCTGATTATATAAACAGGTTATGAATTGGATGTTTATACCTGTCAGCCTTAAAAGTGATCAATTCTCATTTCTTCAATCAGATTCCTAATTTTTGACAGATGGCAGATATTTTTTATAAACAAATCCAGATAATTTTTTTTCTACTCCCGAACTGTTATTCGTCATTTACCGGGTCGTGCATAGATCTTCAAAACCATAAAAGTCTATTCCCCAAAGCCAGCGTCCGCCGGCTTTCCGCGCATGCGCGCAGTATCGAAAAAACTGAAAACGCATTGTTTGGCTCTGTAACCATGGCAGCGCATTGTTATAACGATACTGCGCGCATGCGGAGGAAGGCTTTGGGTAGCTGAGCTGACAGTGCAAACCTTTGCGTCAAAATACAGGAAACAGTGTGAATTTCACGAAATTTATTCAAGAAAACTATTATAAATTAAGTGCATGGTCGTAGAAAAACTATTATATGCAACGGTGTTTAACAGAGTCAAAAAATACTCGTGGCGTCTTAATAACAATTTTCGGCTTCGCCTGAAATTGTTACCCACGCCACTCGTCTTTTTTGACCTCCTTTAAACGCCTGTTGCATACAATACTATTAACAAATTACAAGAATTAGAATAAACCTCAAGGTAATAAACAAGGAACTAATAAGTTATGTTTGGTAAATTTGAAGCTGCGTGACATAGTAGTCAAGTACTAACCGTGACTTATCTTAGATCGTTACAACCTAGAAACTACAATTCCTAAACTGTGGGAACCGGATATTTGCAGACATTCTAAATAATTGTCTGTTTACAATGTAAACTAAAGCACTCGTATTGACTGATCTAGTAAGCTACATACGTAATAACATTTGGATAAAAAATTGTATAAATGCTTTTATGGATGTCCATCTCCAGATTGAGACCATTTGAAGTTTATTTATTTGTTATTATGTTATCCACAATACAAGCCTTGTTGAGGTTACCGTAGGATTTAATCAGTATGTGTAAGAATGTCCACGAACAATATTTCACCACACCAAAACGAGGGAAATACTAACTATAAGACATTTTTGATCCAAAATCATTCGATTCTACCAGCCAGTTTAGAAAATTGAATTAAAATTTGTATGAAGTAACTTTACACTCTTGTGGATCAAATGGAACTTCCTTATGCGTTTTCAAAGAATAATTAAGAGAATCTTTACCAGGTGGTGAAAACAACATTCAAAACATAACTACATTCCCATAAGTTGACCTCAACTTTATCTCGGTGCCCGTTATTACATAGTTAAGAAAGTTAAAAGCTATACAAAATTAATTTTACTTCAATATTGCATCCTCCAGATTTAATTACTATGTAGTCCGTTTTTCGACGTACTGCATCGTCACACACTTTTAGATATTAAAAAAAAGTAGAAATATTGACTATCCAGTCATTCACCCGGTCCCGATCCGGTCATCTGAACCAATCATATTCATTCGTTTTTCTTGTGCGGCATCGTCAACATCGTTCCCGGTTATTTTCATCGTGAATTACAGTTTTATGTTATAAAGTGCACGAAACATGGGAAAACGTAAACACAAACGTGATGATAAGGATATTCGTCGAAAGATTCGACGTTTGGAGGAGAAATTGCGGCATAATAGGCGCAAAGGTAAAACTACCCCCTATTTTAACTTTTTTATTTTAGGTGTGGCATGACCGCCTTATAATTTTACTGTGATGTTGTAAGTATGTTTCGTAAGATGAGCACTGTCTTGACGTGGTAACACGAGATGTTATCCTGACAGTCATTATTGTTATTCCTTGATGTGGTAATACGAGATATTGCCCTGGGATGACTATTTGTTGATTCTTGACGTGGTAATACGGGATATTGCCCTGAATCAAAAATTGTACTTTCTTAACGTGGTGATACTGCGATATCATCCTGAAAGTAACAATGTTAAATTATCTTTTTAGATTTGGACCGAAGATCTGAAACTTCGACGTCAAATTCATCACAAAGTCCTTATCGCGGCGACGCCTCCGAAGACAACTATGACGAGTCGGGTGAAGATTATGTTCTGCAGGAAGAAGCTTTGATGGAAGATGAGTTATACGACAGTGCTCCCAGCTTGGCACCTCAGTTGCAGTCAGTGGTAAATACAGCAGCGGGTTCCTCGTGTTTAGCCGCAGCGGCACCAGCGCCCGCCGTACCGCAAGTACAAGCGGTACCTCAGGTACAAGCGGCCGAACCGATCGCTTCGGTTCGATCAGACCCTGTCCAATCATCACGATTGATGGATGTAAACCAACCATCTACATCTGCTCTCCCTCAGGAAATTTTAAATATGTTGGGAGAAGCAAAAATGATAGATGAACCTCTGGGTGAAGATATTCCTAATGAGCTCTCTGAACGTTGGGGAAAAATCTTAAGGGACGGGTTGGCCAAGGAGGTCAAGCAATCTCTCGTAGAAAAAATGCTTATACCGAGCAATTTTTTATTAGCTCGCGCACCCAAGCTGAATCCAGAGGTTGCTGCAGTCATTAATGACGCCGCAAAGAATCGGGATTCCCGTTTAGAAAAGGCTTAGAACCAGCTGGGTCACGGCATTGCGGGTCTGGCCAATTTAACGAAAGAACTTATAAAATCAGATTTAAATAAACTTGATATTATCAAGCAAATTTCGGAAGTGACCCAGATCTTGTTAGACCTTCACTACGAGGAGTCGATCAATAGAAGTAAGCTGATTGTGCCGCTGCTGGATAAGAAGTTTTGGAACACGATAAAAGGTGTCAAACGAGACGAGTATCTATTCGGAGAGAAACTTGGCGAGACAATTAAGAGCTCTAAGGACATCGAGAAATCGGGCCAGCAGATTAAAAAAGCCTTTCAGTTCAACCCGGCGTTTCAGCATCGTAAGCAAACAGCGCAGCCGGGAAACGCCAGAGCTCCCCCTCGCCAGAACAAGCCGAAGGCGACATCGACAGCGACGTCGGGCAGGTACCACGAGCAGCACTCTGCGACATCGGCGAGGAGGACGAACTATCGTCGCGGGCGTCACTACTCGACCAGCAGGAACGAGCGGAGTCGCCGTTAGAGGTACCTCATGCTGGTCGCATACGATTTTATTATGATAATTGGGTATCGATTACCGATGATCCCACAATATTATCTATTGTCCAAGGTTATAAGATTCCAGTTGCAAAATCAATTACACAATATACTGAACCTAACAACCCTCCCTTTTCAAAAGAGAGATGGATACTGCGATAGCCAAACTAGTCAATTTTGGAGCTATTACGCAATGTAGTGAAGATGTCCCTGGTCAGTTTGTTTCACCTATATTTTTAACACCTAAAACTAATGGTGGATTTAGGTTCATATTGAATCTAAAAACCTTAAATAAGTCGGTTGATTCACACCATTTCAAAATGGAAGATATTCGTACCGCTGTTAAGTTGGTATCGAAAAATAACTACATGGCTACTATCGATTTGCAAGATGCCTACTTTTTGGTCCCTATTCACCCTTCGAATAGAAAGCTTTTAAGATTCAGATATGATGACAATCTCTTTGAGTTTACTTGTTTGCCGAATGGACTGACCTGTGCCCCCTTTGTTTTTACAAAGTTACTAAAACCACTTTTGTCACTATTAAGGGGTCAGGGGCACACATTAGTAGCTTACCTTGATGATATCCTGTGTATAGGAAATACCTATGAAGATTGCAAATACACGGTAGAAATTTTAATAAAAAACTTAGAAAAGTTAGGTTTTGTAATCAATACTGAAAAAAGTAGTCTTATTCCTTCTCAACTCTGTAAATTTTTAGGACTAGAAATAAATACACAAACTATGCAATTACAATTGCCATTTGAAAAAATAAGAAAACTGTCTGAAATGACAAAAAGTATGCAGAGTAAAACTTGTACAAGTATCCGTGAATTTGCCAAGTTCATAGGTACGCTAACAGCCGCTTGCCCTGCAGTGGCGTATGGTTGGGCGCACACTAAGCTTTTTGAGCGAGAAAAGTTTTTAGCCCTAAAAAATTCTAACGAGAATTATGACTCAAAAATGACCCTTAAAGCGCATTTAAATGATGACTTCATGTGGTGGTCGAATATTAAGACTAAAGCTAAAAATAATATTCAAAAGGGAAATTATGAGTTTGAAATATTTACCGACTCATCTCTCACTGGCTGGGGAGCTGCGTGCAACGGTGTAGTAACTAGGGGGCACTGGTCGGCCGATGAAGTTCAAAATCATATTAATTTTCTTGAACTTTTGGCAGCCTTTTTAGGCTTACAGGCATTTTGTAAACATTCTCAGGGCATTAATGTGTTACTTAGAATTGATAATACGACCGCCATATCCTATATCAATAGAATGGGTGGTATACAATACCCCCATTTAAATAGGATCACCAGAGAGATATGGGACTGGTGCGAACTGAGAAATATATTTATTTTTGCGTCCTACATTAAGTCACGCGATAATACTGACGCTGACCAAGCATCTCGACATAACAATATTGACACAGAATGGGATCTGAGTTCTAAAAGCTTTCGATTCATAACTAATAAGTTAGGTGAGCCGAATATAGACCTATTCGCCTCTCGTCTAAACAAAAAATGTAAAAAATATGTGTCCTGGAAACCAGACCCGGGTGCCTATGAAATTGACGCCTTTACCTTTTCATGGCGTAATTACTATTTTTATGCTTTCCCTCCATTTGCGCTCATACTTAAATGTTTGAGAAAAATAATAGATGATAGGGCAACGGGTATTATGGTTGTCCCAGATTGGCCTGGACAACCCTGGTTTCCCTTATTTCTGTCTTTAGCAAATTCAGAGATTTTGTACCTTAAACCTAATAGGAATCTTTTACTGTCTCCTTCCAGAGAGTGCCACCCCCTCTGGCGCAACCTTACCCTGGCGTGTGCAGTGTTATCCGGCAAGCCTACTTGAAGCGCGGCATACCGGATGAATGTATAGATATAATGTTACGATCCTTATCAAAGAATACTCTTAATCAGTATAACGTTGCTTTAAAACAATGGTTTACCTTTTGTCAGATTAATAACATCGATGTGTATAATGGCTCAATTGCTGATATTTTGAGATTTCTGACACAAAAGTTTAATGATAATGCTAGCTATGGCACGTTAAATTCCTTTCGGTCTAGCTTATCCTTAATTATGGGAAAAGATCGAGTCAATAATGATTGCATTTCGAGGTTTTTAAAAGGGGTTTTTAGAAGTAAGCCATGCTTTCCCAAATATAATTCTATATGGGATCCTAATTTAGTCTTGGATTACCTGTCCGGTATAATTCCGAATGATTCGGTATCTATAGAAAATTTGACAAAGAAATTGGTAACTCTTCTCGCGTTGTCTACAGGACAACGTGTGCAGACGTTATCGCTGATTGATGTTGCAGATATTCACGTGGAAGAATCACGAATTGTTATTCATATTAGTGACATTATTAAAACTTCAGCGCCAAACAGGAAGAATCCAAGACTAATACTTCCTTTTTCAAAGAAAAAACGTCTATTTGCCCGGCTTTGGCTTTGTCCTGCTATATAGAAAGAACTCGTGTCCTTAGAACAAATAAAAATTCGAGCAAATTGTTCCTAACAATTAAAAAACCTATACACAACGCTACTTCGCAAACAATTAGCCGATGGATAAAGCAGACTTTAAGTAGCAGTGGAGTAGATGTTAGCAGTTTCACTGCCCACAGTACTCGGCACGCCTCGACATCCTCGGCAAGTAGGTCTGGCGTATCCACAGAAATTATTAAAAGAACAGCGGGCTGGACGGGAAATTCTTTATGTTTTGCCCGCTTTTATAATCAACCCCTGGTTAATACTGAGGACGAAAGCGATTTTGCTCGGGCAGTAATAAACAGCTAAGCTAGGTATTTATGCTGATTGTACCTTTTCCAAACTATGTTCAAAATCCATTATGAGGTATACTCAGTTCCTAAATAATTTGGTAGGTAAATACCAAAATAATTATGAAAAAATGATTCTAATTGTATGTGATCATGTAATAAAAACATCAATGCTGATTGTTAGTTTGGATTTCATTCTGCAACGGACTCTAAACATCTACATAGTAATTAAATCTGGAGGATGCAATATTGAAGTAAAATTTATGGTTAAAAGAACTTACCTTAAGTGAATTTCAACCAAAATTTTACGAAATATTGCATCCGAGAGATTTAATCTCCCACCCTACCCTATGTATCATTGTACAATCTTGAATGATAAAAGCCCCCATGTTGCAGAATAAAAGGGTTAACGAATAATGCTCTAAAACGAATGAATATGATTGGTTCAGATGACCGGATCGGGACCGGGTGAATGACTGGATAGTCAATATTTCTACTTTTTTTTAATATCTAAAAGTGTGTGACGATGCAGTACGTCGAAAAACGGACTACATAGTAATTAAATCTCTCGGATGCAATATTTCGTAAAATTTTGGTTGAAATTCACTTAAGGTAAGTTCTTTTAACCATAAAAAAGTCTCCTGAAGTTTGACAAGCTAATATTATACCACAGGAAAATTCTTTCAGTAGAGAAGCTTTGAATAAAACTTGTGGCGTAATTAATTCGCGGAGCCCATGTCCGACGCACAACTTGTAACGCAATTTCAGTAAGTTCATGCTTGCAACAGTGACATGATATAAAAACAGCAGGACAGCTTGGCTTTTATGTACAAGAAAATGTTTGTGTACTGTAACATTTCCGTAAGGTCAAGCTTAACACAGTGTTAGATAACAACAGTAGAATAACATTTTTTTTTATATTATAAATGGGCTTTCTCTTGGCCAGAGACTAGCCAAAGGCAAAGACGTGGCCTACGATGGAGTGAGCTCACCTAGAAGATGCCTGTTCAGTCTTGATTTGAAGAACTTGGAATAAAGTGTTTTGTACAACGAAAAACTTGTAGCGAAATCTCGGTAAGTTCCACTCGATAGTTGTTCATAACAATAGAATAACGTTGTCAAAGCAACATTCATAAATAAACTTAAATTAAAAATTTTAAATTGAATATCATAATAAATATCGGTGATGGTTTAGTGGGTCGCCCCATTGAATAAATAAATAAATAAATAAATATTGGGGACATCTTACACGGATCAACTTAGCCCCAAACTAAGCAAAGCTTGTATTATGGGTGCTAAGCGACGATATACACTACACACTTAAATAGATAAATACATACTTATATACAAAGAAAACATCCATGACTCAGGAACAAAATATCTGTGCTCATCACACAAATAAATGCCCTTACCAGGATTCGTACCCAGGACCGCGGTTTAGCATTACTTTTTGTCAAACTCTTAAATTTGCGCCTTCTTAATTATAACGTCAAAAAAACTGCATTGATACTTTTTCTGCGACGCGACGTTCGTCGTTCATGCTTTCGTGTAACGTTTTAACCACACTTACGTATTTATTTACTACCAACTGCGTAACTTACTTTCTGTGGACATGTTTTCTCGCTGCAATGTAGGAATAATGTGTGTCTTGTAGGTATATAACAAGCGATATGCCATATTACAATTGTTCACGATTTCTAATTTGCTTTGTACTGTTTTTGATAGTCTGCTATGGAAGCACCGCGCGGGATGTTGCAACTATCCTTTGAAGTGGCGTCGCCGCGGGCATACACTAATCTCATTAACTGTTCGCGAGATTCCCTTCTTCACGAGGCTAAGGGAAACCACTGTCAATGGAACTGTCTACAAAATGACCTTAGTGACCGTTTCTGCTTTGTCTTTATGATACCTCTAGGAGCCAACTTACCGGCTACCTTGAGATATTTAGAATAGATTTAAAAGTGGAAAAATGTACCTTGACTTGAACTGCTTGCTTTTGTCTCGGGTGATCCAGACGCCGTGAGTTCTAGTCTCACAGAAGGCAGATATTTTCCACATTTAGATAGGTTTGCATTTGATATACATTGGGAGTTATTTTTAAATATTTTGCTGCTGATTCTTTATATTTTAGTATTTAGTCATACTATTTGTAAAGTCAGTTTTTCACTACTTTTTCCAAGGGGTTCCTTGAGAGACTTTTTCTCAAGGGGTCCTTGAAAGACTCACAATTATGTAAATTGATGCCATAATGGCCTATCATGAGATTGAAACTATCTCCAATACTGATGCTAACCGGTTTGATGTGTCAGAAATGCAGAATTATCTTGCACGGAATAGATTAATCAGACGATAGTTATGCAAGTGAGAGGAATACAAGCTAGTTCTCACTCGGCTACTAAAGTACACAATAAAGGTCTTGTGGCTGCAAGTACATGTGCACTTCCGTCCTTTACTTATTAATAACTCGAGCTTGTTGGTTTACGAGTTGGTTACGAGTAAACACAGGCCAAGCTAATTCTGCAGAGACTATTGATATATAACATAATAAAACATTAGGGACATAAAATTATCTTACAATAAAACTAACTATTAAATCTAAAATTAAACTTAAAATAAAATAAAATAAAAATTAAATTAAATTAAACTAAATAAAACTAAAATTAAACTAAAGTAAATCTAAAAATGGCCCCTGTGGCATAGTACCGAAGACGCTGGCAGCATTTCCTCGCTGGATGGTCAAGCTAATACGCTGAGCGAGGAAGCTGCCAGCTCTTCGGTCGCCGGTGGCGTCTCTTAGTCTCTTCGATAAGTCCTTGAAGAGACTCAGAGCGCCAGGGCCCCACGGACCAAGGGTCTCGACGCCGAATGGAATAAAAATATATTCGGCGCCGAGACCGCTGTATTTTCCTACCTTTGACTATACTCTGTACATAAATTATTATTAGTACATCTTATTCGGATTTATTGTTATTCAATTCAAAAATTTTATTTCAGGTAAATGACCCATAGTAAAATAATACATTACAATAAAAGCACAGAATTTAAACATTGAAAAATCGTCAATAAAAATTAAAAAAAAAAGTTATATTTGTGTATTGTGAGTGTATTTAAGTACAAGTTCTAAGGAGGGTTTGGGTTGCCGACGACTCAAAGGACAATAGACAGAACAAATTAGATCCGTAGATCCTTTCGTCACCAGCACACCGCTAGTTGAGCTTCTAGTTGAGCTCTGGCAGCCTTACTCACCGGCAGGAACACAACACTATGAGTAGGGTCTAGTGATATTTGGCTGTGGTCGTCTGTAAGGCGGAGGTACTTCCCCAGTTGTTGGGCTCTGCTCTAGATTCGAGTGAGATGATATCCGCTGTGCTGTGCCCTACTACACAAAGCTAAATATCATTCGCTATGCCGTACCTCCTACAAAATTACCCATATTAAATTATTTTATAAGTGTGTCAATAGAATCACCTCTTTTACTCTTTCAAAAGAAATTAAGTCAGCAGCATTAAAGTATTGCCAACTACATTATTGGATCATAGCAATGGAAATCCGTGATCTCTGCCTACCCCTCTGGAAAACAGGCGTGATTGTATGTATGTATGTACGTAGGTGCATTATTGGGGTGAATGTCAGAACGGTCATTGAGCTGATATTTTGACACTGAGAATGAAAATGAAAAATTTACTTTTCAAGTAGGCATATTACAATGCACATATGAACGTCAAATAAAGCTACGCCGTCTCTAACCCTACGCCTCAGCCTCGAGAAGATTTCACTCAACTGTAATGTCGCGCTGTATTACTGTTGTGCACCACTAATGCTGGAATAGTCGGAATAAGTAGGTACCTACTTTAACTCGTTTAGTAATAAAATGGGAGACGGCTCTGAGGCCCGCCTGGCGCGCGAAGCATTTAATACTTTACCTCCTCCAAGTTCACACCGACCACAGAGGGCCCAGCGCAGCGGTCGTGTACTGAGAATTTACGGGCCATATTCGGAAACAGCTGAACGATATATCTAGGAAATCAATGTAGAATACCTATTATGTATTCCTACTTCATAGTTCATCAGGTTTCAGTTGGTCAGTATTTAGTCATAGAATTGTTATGGGTGTGATGTAAAGTCACTTTTAAGAATTATTGAGATAAGCCAAGGATACACTAGGGGACAAATGTCCCACGACACGTGTCGCCAGCGACGTCGGGTGAAGTAGCGCGACGTTGTCAGACTTCGCTCGACATGTCTGGCGACATCGCGCGACACGTGTCGCCAGTGACATCGGGTGATGTAACGCGACGTTGCCAGACTTCGCTCGATATGTCTGGCAACAGAGCGCGACACGTGTGGGCAGTGACATCGGGTGTCGCGCGATGTCGCCAGATGGTTGTCTATTGTTTGCCCGACAGTCATTTAACATAATATTCATTTGCCCGAATCTAACTTGCCTGAATTTCATTTGCCCGAATGATTTGTTTACCATAAAAATCATATGACATACTCGTTGTTTATCCTAATATTACCTTCCATAATCATACAATGCCATACTATTTGTTAGCCATATTATTAAGTGCAATAATATGGTTTCATAGAATATTCAAACGCCATAAGCAATTATTGCAATATTAATTGTTGCCCATATTATTACCTGACCTAACCTACTTTCTGATAGCAGTTTCATTTTCCAGGGGTCACAGTTCTAACCTAACCTAACCTACTTTTCCAGCAGTTTCATTCTCCAGGGGGTCACAGTTCTAACCTAACCTAACCTACTTTCTGATAGCAGTTTCATTTTCCAGGGGGTCGCAGTTCTAACCTAACCTAACCTACTGTCTGATAGTATTTTCATTTTCCGGGGGTCACAGTTCTAACCTAACCTAACCTACTTTTCAAGCAGTTTCCTTTTCCAGAGGTTCACAGTTCTAACCTAACCTAACCTACTTTCTGATAGCAGTTTCATTTTCCAGGGGTCACAGTTCTAACCTAACCTAACCTACTTTCTGATAGCAGTTTCATTCTCTAGTCCTTCTAGTACCTATTATAGTAGTTTTCGATTCTGCCAAAGCACATTATGGAAATTGACTTTTCTGGACGCTAATTTGTATGACAAATGATGGTATGGAATGTGGTAATTACGGATTTCCATGATTCTGACAAATGACATTATGGAAACTGACTTTATGGGAAACAAAGTTTCTGGCACTAGATTAATATAGTAAACAATGATTATGGCATAAGATGTTATGAGAAACAATATTATGATTGTTGAATAGGATGGCAAATAAAATTATGGCAAATGAAATTCTGGCAAATGGGGGTATCCCGTCGCCGGATATGTCAGGCGAAATCGGCCGGCTTCGCTTGACATGTCGCCGACACATGTCGTGGGACATTTGTCCCCTAGTGTATCCTTGGCTTAAGGGGCAACCGATTCTCCATAAAAAAGTAGACCTTATATTCAGAAAACATTTTTTGTCTTACCATTCTTTTTCGAATCTTCAATTACCTATTACGAAAGCATCAGCAAAAAAATGTACCTCCGTAAAAAGACTTTGAATATTCAGGAACGACTTTAAGGACTACTTTTGAGTGAGTTTCGTAATTTCTAACGTTTTAATGCCACCGTTTGGTTGGTGTAGACCCGGCCAAGATCCTAGTCGGGCTCGTACGAAGGAATACTTACCGGTCAGTGATTTTTATAATTGCCTTCCAGGGTACGGACTTAGATTTAATATATTTAATTCCTTAAATACCTTAGCTACGAAACCGGATATCGACTGTTCAACATACTAGTTCTAAGGACTATTTAAAAAGTGGAAAAATCACTGTTTTTTTGGTGTTTTGTACCCACGACCCAAACGGTTTGTACCAAGACACTAACCAACTTTTCAAAACATGTCCACTCACATCACTAGTATCACTACACAGCCTTGCATAAAACATAATTTTTCACTGTATTTTCTCCTGACCCCAAGTAATGAATGAATCGAGAGCACGGTTTTTGGATTGCAAGCAACTCTTGTCACTGAACCACCATTCACCATTGCTGTACTAAACGGATTGCCTTTATTATACATTTATGTAAAAGTTCAACAATCAAGGCACATTATAGAAAAATGAAAACTCCCACAAGGGGTCCCGAACTCGGCGACAAGTAAGTATCAAAGTTTCAATAAACTTGAAAGTGCGCCGAACTTCTGCTTTTAAAATTAAAACTTTTGAACACTAAATAATAAAACCTTGCAGGTCTAATTTTGAAATTGCTGCTAATAAATTAGCAAGTTCAACAAAGAGAAAGTTTTAACTTTGTTTCACCTACTTTACAGTAAAACATTACCGACTAGCACTCCTAAAGAGAAGTGTAGCCTAGCGCCATCTGTGAGACTTTTCCAGTACTATGTTGAACTCGTGGCTGTTTCTGAACGCTGTTGCTCGCGCGAGTTTCTTATCTTCGTAGTTCTGCCACCACCCGATAGATGTCGTAATGTATGACTGAATAACTAAAGTCATAAAAATTGCAAATACTAAAACAAATCTTTTATTCAGCAAATATGCCAGAGGGGCACTTTTACGCGTTAACATTTGCAGCAGTAAAATTTACACTGTATTTGTACCTACTTCATAGGCTTAATTTTATTGTTAGTGCTTACCTATATTTATTTTTATCACATTTAAACTAATTTAGTGTGTTGTTGTGCCATGAAACATTGACGTTTTATTGTAAGATACCACCTATTTCCATTACGTAACAAATCGATAAAGGCCCTACGATATTTTAAATAATAAGAAAATGTGTCCAAATTACAACGAATATCATTCGTGCATCTCGATTGCGTCATGCATTATAATACAACATTTTTACTTTGATTGTTTCACAATTAAAATGTATTTCATTTGAAGGTGGATAACTTATCCTTTCCTTTACAAAGGCGTGGGCGTAACCGGACCGCGAACTTGCGGTCGTGTTGTGGCGACATTCGTATGTCATCAGGCTTAGTTCACACTTGAAATATACAAGGAAAAGGAAATTAATATTTTTCTGTCCTCTGGCAGCGTCAAACTTAAAGCCGCTGCGCTAAACAAAGTTACCACCCGTTTCCCGGACCGTCGAACCGTCGGCGTTGTCGTCACTTTCCATCAGGTCAACTGTCACTGGTCAGTTTATACAAAAAAAAAACCGGCCAAGAGCGTGTCGGGCCACGCTCAGTGTAGGGTTCCGTAGTTTTCCGTATTTTTCTCAAAAACTACTGAACCTATCAAGTTCAAAACAATTTTCCTAGAAAGTCTTTATAAAGTTCTACTTTTGTGATTTTTTCATATTTTTTAAACTTATGGTTCAAAAGTTAGAGGGGGGGGGGACGCACTTTTTTTTCCTTTAGGAGCGATTATTTCCGAAAATATTAATATTATCAAAAAACGATATTAGTAAACCTGTATTCATTTTTAAATACCTATCCAACAATATATCACACGTTGGGGTTGGAATGAAAAAAAATATCAGCCCCCACTTTACATGTAGGGGGGGTACCCTAATAAAACATTTTTTCCATTTTTTATTTTTGCACTTTGTTGGCGTGATTGATATACATATTGGCACCAAATTTCAGCTTTCTAGTGCTAACGGTTACTGAGATTATCCGCGGACGGACGGACGGACGGACGGACGGACGGACGGACGGACGGACGGACGGACGGACGGACGGACGGACGGACGGACGGACGGACGGACGGACGGACGGACGGACGGACGGACGGACGGACAGACAGACAGACATGGCGAAACTATAAGGGTTCCTAGTTGACTACGGAACCCTAAAAAAGCCTCAGATCACAATGTTTTGTTTGTATGCAGGTGCATACATTTTATGACTGTGATATGAGATGTTGTGTTAGTGTGTGGGAGGTTAGAAAGAGACAAAAAGAGGCATATGTCACTCTCCATCCGTTCAACTATCTCCACTTAAAAATCATTTCAAGTCGTCGCACGGTTTTGCTGTGAAAGACTAACAAACAAACAGACACACACACTTTCCCATTTATAATATTAGGATGATAGTATGGATACACCTGACCAACCCCTAAAGTTACACCCCTTGCTTAAATTGGTATACATATCACCAATAAAATTAAAGGGGAGAACAAAGCAATTGTAATTTCAGCAACCATGCCCATTTGGAACTTTGAACAATTTCGCCCTCACCTTAATTCAATTGAATTTTAGTTCCCCAGTGGGCTCCGTAGTTAGATGGTCGTAGTTAATTTCGTACACACTGACTATTAGTCCCCACGTGTATTGTATAATAAACGCAGAGGTAGAGGTATCGGAGGACGGATGTCTTTATTTGATATAATTATTTAAAGTCATAATGTAGTGATTGAGAGATTATCATTAGTCATAAAACTCACAAATGTCATAGATTTGAAACGGGTAACTTTACAGGGATTACTGTGTTCAAGTCAGTGCAATATTAGCTTCAGAGTAAAAGGATTCCATAGTACATTATGCAGCAAAAAAAAACAGTTATTTAACACATATCTTCTAACAACAAAACCATGAATATACGAAGAAACAAACAAATTTCAACACTAGTCCCGATTCCTGATGTAAGTATAATAAATAGTAATGTGGTTTTTATTTAAAGTTGTGTTACTTGGTTTGCCAAAGTTTTCAGCTCCTAAAACTATTAATTTATGAGTTATAAAACTGCTACCCATGCTGCGCCATCCGGTACGTGGTCGCCACTCGAGAAATATAAATCAACAATATAATAACCTAACCGAAAAATTAAAATTTTGAAAAAAAAACCCCGACCGCGACATAGTAGACCAATTTTCGTCAAACATGGTTAAGAACACTCCCGAGTAACTCAGCTTTAAGACAAAAAAACTAAATCTAAATCGGTTCATCCGTACGGCAGCTACGATGCCTCAGACAGACACACACACACGCAGACAGACACACACACACGCAGACAGACAGACAGACAAACAGACAAACAGACAGACAGACCGACAGACAGACAGACACGTCAAACTTATAACACCCAGTCATTTTTGCGTCGGGGGTTAAAAATATGCTACCTTAAAGTATTCGACTCACTTGCCCTCTATAAACTTTTGAAACAACATCGTAGGGTGTTGTCCCTCAGAGAGCGCAGGGCCCTCGCAGGGCTCATTAGTGGTTATTGTATGAAAGAACACGTGGACGGGACGCCATCGCAGAGCTGCCGATAGCGATTGGACACGCTTAATTGAACATATGTTTTTGTTATGATGAACCCCTACTTAGTGATGGATAGTTGGCTAGTGACCTATTTAAACCAATATATCTCGACTGGGGGGCCAATGTAACTAATCAATTTTTTCCATTATTACACTATGGTGTTGAGTTTTACATGTATCCACTGAACATGCCTACCATATTTAACCGGTAGACACTCTATTTAATAATGCAAACATTGTAAAACATGAAAAAAATTGACCAGTTACAATTGGCCTCCCAGTCGAGATTTGTACCGCTGTACCTTATTTATTAATGGATTACGTATGCAAATATACCTATAACCTTTAATTATGCCTTTTTCCAATACGAGCTTATTATTCACACAATTTACAGATACAATACATCAACAGAAACAGAAGACCGATAAGAGTCCGATATCGGATGTAGGACCAAATATTCCATACATTTAAGCCGCCATCTTTGATTTTTGCCTTTATAATACACTTATTGGCTTCATAGGAAACAAAACCGTGGTTACCTATTATTACGCGAGTACTCACAGTGACATTCTAAATTAATTGATTACAAGGGTTTATAACAAAAGAAGAGCGACAATCATAATTGTAATACCACATAGTAAGATGATGTGTTTTGTTCCAGTACCTGGGTTCGTTCCCGGCGTGCGGCGGCGAGCGCGCGCTCTCCGACCAGCTGCTGCTCATGAAGGTGCGTGCTACACTATTCATAACTAGCTTTTGCCCGCTGCTTCGCTCGCGTTAGAAAGAGAAAATAAGTAGCCTATGGCACTCTCCATCCCTTCAAATATCTCCACTTAAAAAATCACGCCAATTCCTCGCTCCGTTTTGCACACACACTTTCCCATTTATAATATTAGCAAGTATGGATTGTTCAATAAGAGACTGAAACGGAACCTACACTTAAAAAGTAAAGACTGCCGAGTCTTATGCAATACAAACTTTAACATTTTTGACGTCGTGTAAATAATGTTGCTCATAAGCCACATCACCGAAGTGTTGAAATTGAAATCGGATTGTATCAGTATGCATTGAAGTTTATAGGTATGTTACTCTGTGGTCTATGACGATTCATTTCTTTGGAGTTGTATCTGCATATAATATGTATAGTTATATACGTCGTTGGCGTGAAAAGTATTAAGCTACGCCAGATACACATAATTTCCGATTTATGTCATATAATACTGACTGACTAAACGTCACTATTAAAAAAATCGAGACTGACAAACCCTCAGATCATAATAAAATTAGAAATAATTTCTGAAGTTTGAATCGAGCTAACCATTTTATAGGTTTATGTAACTATCGTGATACCAAACCTACTAGACGTCTGTCCATTACAAAATTAATGTTCATCTTGCATGTTTTTCTAGAATAAAACCTTCAACTTCTCTCATGACGGCGGTGGTTAACAGCGGTGGCGTGTATAACGGTTCTATGGGCTAGGCTAGCCTCTTAACCAATGAGATAAACTAAAATAGGTAGGTTTGGAAGAGGGCTTGGCTTTTTGGGTGCCACTCTCCTACGATGAAATAAAAGCTATTTAAATTTCGCTCTTTTATTCGTATACTTAGAAGCAGCAAAAATTCAGTAGTAGCAGGTGGGATATGTACCTAAGTAATTTAAGTAGGTACCTTATCTTTGACGGCGCTTGCGAAAATAAAAATTGCGGACGTAACTCTGTAGTTACGTACCTCTTCACGTTTACCTAAATTATACACGAAATATATTTATAATAAAATATTTAAATTTAATCTAAATATATAAAAGAAACTGATTGACTGATGGACATATCAACGCACAGCCCAAACCGCTGGTCCTAGAGAGTCTGAATATAGCACGTAGATTCCTTATATTATAAGGTGTAGAGGAGCACTAAGATGGTATTTTTAAAAAATCACATCCTAAGGGTGTGAAATGGGTGTCCAAATTTCAACGATTTAATAAGATTACTTTTAATACAATAATTGATTAATTGAAAAGAAAATATTTAAAATAATTGAATGACCGCAGCATTGCACAATGAAATTGTTAGCTTAGCTCCATCTAAAACTAGTTGTATGTCATGAAGGCCTAGGCCTGTTTTAGCCGGAGTAGGTCACGCGCCCTCGACATGTGGGGCGGCTTAATGAATGGCCCTGCGAGTGCGCTTTGTGACCTGGAAGCTTTGGAAACTTTCGGAGCTTCCCGGCTTTGTGTAATTCTGTCATTATTGCTGTGCTTTACAGGTTTAGTTTATAAGAAACGGGCTAAGAGTACAATGGAGACACGCGTCAAACGAAATGTACATAAAATTACATTGGAAATCGTCTATTTTGCGTGACGGAGAGGCAGGAAGAAGATGAGGTTGAAATCTACCAAGATAGTAGATGCTATGAAGTCACGTGACTACATCAACAGATTATTACTAGACTAGTCTTGGCATTTTCTGTCAACAAATTATATTACTGTAGATTTCCATTTATGTTATCAATTGGACAAGAAACGTATAGATAATTATTAGGTTGCCGCGTAGCAAGTACTTAGGAAGTAGGTAGTTCCACGTGAAATGGCTACGTGGCCATTTTCACGTAGCAAATAGTTTCACGTAGCCATATTCGAACCACATCAACAATAATAAAAAGAAAATCAACATTTTTTATTAATAATTCCAATGTAAATTAGGGTGGCTTTGTATGGAAAGGTTGATTAAACCATTTCAAATAATAAGTATACTTATTTCCGTCATTTCGAATTCAAAATTAAAAAAGCTATTTCTCTCTTAAGTCCCGCATCGAAGCTTAAAATATAGGGGGCCACCTGGGACTACCTAGGTATTATTATATGCGTTTAGTAAATACTTATATCATTGTGTCACAGATCGTTTACCTCAGACGGGGGATGCATCATTACTACTTAATACACTACTACATAAGAATTTATAAAAAAACGCATACATACCTAATTGTCAGTCACATTTAGGTATATTTTTATTTTATTATATAAAAGACACAGTACATAAACAATATCAGAAATATAATGTATAAGTATAGTGTACAGTTGTACACGCGAATAACAAGCATGCAACACTCAAACAGTTCGAGGCTTTTACACCTACTACCTACCTAACATATATTACAAACCTAATAATTACAATCTAGCAAAGTGAGTTACATGCATACATTACATAAGCACGCTACACCTTATTTAAGATTCGTCAAAGCTTTCGAAATTTTAAGATTTATTTACGCGTCGCATACGGTGTCTACCACACGCAAGTCACGGGTAGTGCATCGCCTAGGCACCCTAAAGCCCCATTTAGATGGTACGAGTTTCTCGCCCGTCTTGGTCGAGAAACTCGTATGACATTATCGTATGCGATAATCGCCTGGCGAGTATCGTACGAAAACGTTTACATTAGTGCGAGAAATAAAATCTCGCATACGAGTATCGTATGCGAGACTCGCCAGGCGATTATCGCCAGGCGAAATAGTTTAGACGGAGAGCAGAATTTTCGGGAGATATTTCCATAACATTTCTCGACTCGTCTAAACCGGTTCTCGTATGACATTTTTTCTCGAACGTGCGATTATCGCACGAATCGGAGCGAACCGATTTTCATACGAGTTTTGCCTGTCAACTTGCGTGCCTTAGTTGCTAATTAATTAATTATAAACACATATATTATATGCTTTTTTATAATATTGGGTATAATTTACCTTGGATTTATTTGAATTTAAGATGAATAGTACCCAATAATATTAAAAACACTATAAATGATTTATGAAAGTCTCAATAATATACAATAGGGAAAATAATGATTTCGACCGTAGCGTTACCTAGCTAATAAAATCTTGGTTGCGATACTTGCGATTAGGTTTAGGATATTATTAAACATAGAATATAAATAACATTTTTTTAATTATAGTAGACATTTTGCCCCATAGATATATGGGGTAAAATGTCAGTAGGTAAACATTAACTGCATAATATTAATAAGCCGAATTTATTTTTGGTTTTAGCAGTTACTGAGAGGCAGCTATAAATATAAAAACACCATGTTTTACATAATTTCTAGCATTTTCTACTGAATTCATTTCGACTGAGTAGCGTATAAACTCGTATACGATTCTCGCATATGTGTTTTGTTTACACGGAGACATACAATTATCAAAGGCGAGGCGATTATCGCCCCCCCTCGTGCGATATCGTACGCATAGTTTACATGATACGATATTTTTTCTCGTACTTCGATAATCGTACGTTCGAGGCGAGAAACTCGTACCATCTAAATGGGGCTTAAGTCATTCGTCCCCCTCATCGCGCCCCCTTTCGGTATTCTTTGTGGCGGCGCCATTTCGCAGCGCTTGGGGGCCAAAACCGCGTGAAATCAACAACAATGGTTTGATTGTACGTTTGTGCGTATCTTTTGGTGACAGACATAGTATAGCTAAGTATAGTTTTTTATCGATGTGTCGGGGGAAGCTCACGATACTCCGAAACCAGCCCGCTGTTTTGCCGATTGAGTTACCCGTAGACAGCGAATAGGTGCACGATCCCCTTTATGTATCATTATTGGTAATTGATTTTGACAGGGTTAAGAATTTCATCACCCCCTGTCCTCCTCCGGGTATCGTAGAAGTCGACAGTGGGATATGTGTTCCATTGTGGTGTGGTCGATGGGCTGGCAACCTGTCACTGCATTGCACCTGGCTCTGCTTACCCCGTTTGGGAATTCAGGCGTGAGTTTATGTATGTAATATGTATGAAAAATTGCCAGTATAATTTTTAACAATAAGCATTTTACAGTTAGTAAAGCGAAGGCTGACGATAAATCAGGCTGAAGAGTGTGGCTTTAATTTGCGCAGGCGGTGTGGTTGGGAGGCACGTTGTCACACAGAGCAGAATAGCGTAGTTACCTCCTACTATAATAACCGTTCTTGTTCATGGCCATAAAAGTGTTCATCGATTATGCACTGAAATCAAAGCTTGCTATTCATGATTACTCGTACAATATTAAAGAGTCAATGTGCTGATTTGAGAATGCAAATTCATGGTTACAGCTGTGACTTTATTACTATACCGCAATTACTGACAATTTTCTTAAAGAAATCTGGATGGTTGAAGCTGCGTGAATAATTACAGTAATTTTAATTTAACAAGAAAATTGGAAATTTCACATCTATATGGCCGTAATAATGTGACAATAGGCGTTAAACTTTTTCTGTATAACCATTACTATTCGCAGTAATTTACCAAAATACTGTGCTCATGAGCACAGTGTTTTAGTAAATTACTGTGCATGCATGACAGTGAAAACTAGGTAGTAAATGGCGCACCTAAAAGGTCCACCAGTTTTTTTAACGCGTGTACTTTCTGTATTGTAACCGCTGTAAACCTTAATCCGCAGCTTGTCTCGCGTCCTTTCCGTCTAAGGACCTTTCTTAGGTTTCGCTAGGGTGTCCCTGAAAGATACTTAATTGAAGGGTTGGTGTAGATTTTGTTGCTCATTTTTTGAGCACGGCGTTTTATGAATATGCTGATTATTTAAAAACAGTTTCTACCTCTACATACATAGCTTGCATTGAATGACCAATTATACATTGAAAAATTTCAAAGCGATGGCATAAATGGTTCTCGATATATTGAATAATGCCACAGACAGACATAGACAGAGTCCCAACATAAATGTTCCTTTTGTAAATTTTTGGTACGGAACCCTAAAAATCACTACTAACCTATAAATGGAGTAATCATGAATATTAAATTAATGATAAATTTCTCTATATGTTTTTCTTAAGAATAGGTTATCTAATTTACTTACATAGTTCTCTGTAGAGTTGTAAGTATACAACCAATGCATAATTGTATAAGAATAACTGTTTAAGGTTTTCAGAATACCTGTAAACTAAACATGTTTAGGATTCAGAAACATTTGATACTTACCTTTTCGAAACAGAAAACTAGTAGCATTTTATTTTTTAAGCAACTGACCAAGGGAATACAGCGTTTTTCTGACTTTTTTGCAAAGCCGATATTAACTTTACAGTGGCATATCAATTCACGAAGCACGTTATTACGACAGCGAATACTTTGTTAGGTACAGCCGTTATTGCTTAATACCTGCCGACATCTTTCAGCCATATAATATGAGCTCATTGGGTGGACGACATTCGAAAAACCCCGGGACACCTCTGAGCTCTGGATGAGACTAGCCCAGCACCGGGATATGTGGCGTACACGAAGGGAGGCCCAGCCTCATGGCTATGCTCAGCCAGTGGGCGATTAACGACTGAAATGGTGATGATGATGATGATGAATACAAGCCGAAAAAAGAAATTTTAGATTTTTTCATTTCTGATCCATCCACTGATCCACTGTATCCTTAATTTACTACTATCTCAACTAATACTTAACAATAAAAACATTCCAAAAATTTAAATTTTGAAAAAAACCCCCGACCGCGACCTAGTAGACCGATTTTCATGAAACATGGCTAAGAACACTCCCGACTAACTCAGCTTTCAGACAAAAAAAAAACTAAATCTAAATCGGTTCATCCGTTCGGGAGCCTTCATATATTTGGCGTCCTGATAGTGACCCCAATTAGACGTCAGTAGAACGTCGTATTTGTGACCAAAAAGTTACGTCCTGATAGTTACCCCATATAGACGTCAGTAAAACGTCGTATTTGTGACCAAAAAGGTACGTCCTAATAGTGACTCCAAAGAGACGTCAGTAAAACGTCGTATTTGGGACCAAAAAAGGTACGTCCTAATAGTGACCCCAAAGAGACGTCAGTAAAACGTCGTATTTGTGACCAAAAAGGTACGTCCTGATAGTGACCCCAATTAGACGTCAGTAGAACGTCGTATTTGTGACTAAAAAGGTACGTCCTGATAGTGACCCCAATTAGACGTCAGTAGAACGTCGTATTTGTGACCAAAAAGGTACGTCCTGATAGTTACCCCAATTACACGTCAGTAGAACGTCGTATTTGTGACCAAAAAGGCACGTCCTGATAGTGACCCCAAAGAGACGTCAGTAAAACGTCATATTTGTGACCAAAAAGGTACGTCCTGATAGTGACCCCAATTAGACGTCAGTAGAACGTCGTATTAGTGACCAAAAAGGTACGTCCTGATAGTGACCCCAATGAGACGTCAGTAAAATGTCGTATTTGTGACCAAAAAGGTACGTACTGATAGTGACCCCAATTAGACGTCAGTAGGACGTCAACTTTGTGACTAAAATGGAACGTCCTAATAGTGACCTTAATTAGACGTCAGTAGAACGTCGTTTTTGTGACCAAAAAGGTACGTCCTGATAATGACCCCAAACAGACGTCAGTAAAACGTCGTATTTGTGACCAAAAAGGTACGTCCTAATAGTGACCGTAAATAGACGTCATTGAAACGTCAATTTTGTGACTAAAAGGTACGTCCTGATATTGACCCCAAATAGACGTCATTAAAACGTCCTCTCTCGACGAATAAATGACCGACCTTATTATGACCTATAAGTGACGTCGCCTGTGCGTCGCTGACGTCAGTTTGCTACCTGGGTAGTAGACCGATTTTCATGAAACATGGCTAAGAACACTCCCGACTAACTCAGCTTTCAGACAAAAAAAAACTAAATCTAAATCGGTTCATCCGTTCGGGAGCCTTCATATTTGGCTGTTTTAAGTACTCATTGTCACTGGTGGTTTTGCGAGTTCATTATTTTGCATCTTGCTACTTACGATTAGTAGTAAACGTATTGAACTCTCAATAAACAATGATCATCGTTTAAATAGGTCAAATGAGAAGGCCAGACACACTACCCCTTATGACACACCCGTATTGACCTTACTTATTTAAGTATGCACAAGCACTTCGGGACGAGTTGTGTGATCTGGGATGTTGTGAATAGGCCACGTCGGAAGCGCTCGGGGCTAGATCCAAATGAATTTTCTCGTCGCCTAACACATAACACAAGACATAGTATATAGAGATAGTATTCGTACCAAGGAAAGTACAATATCTGGGCAGAGACTTCGATATTTGCGGCGGCAATGGTGTGATGGATTACTGTCTAAGTCAGAAAATATTACAATCTGACTGTCGATTCACCTTATTGCCAAGCCTGTTCTTGGCGTATATGACCGACGGCAACTAAGGTACAGCGGGGCAAATCTCGACGGGGGGACAATTGTTACTGATCCATTTTTACACTATGATGTTGAGTTCTACATGTCTCCACTGAACACGCCTACCATATATAACCGGTGGCCACTCTATTTAATAACAACATTGTAAAACATGGAAAAAATGGACCAGTTACGTTTGCCCCCCAGTCGAGATTTGCCCCGCTGTACCTTATGTATATTTTGTTAGCCTTTCGTATCAGCGTTTCACTACTGAAATTGTGGAATGAATTAATACCACACCGATAAAAACTAAAAACCATCAAAAAAGGAGCATATTCCTACCTAAAAGGTCAATAAAGTACTTTCCAAGTATTCTGGTGCGGGCGGGCGGTAGACTGAGGCTATACGACGGATCGTTTGCCTTTTTTAACACACACTTAGACTGACAGTAGGTACCTATGATATTTTACTAGAATGAAAACAAGGTTTGTGTTGCTGACAGTGAATGTGAAAACATAAAAATACATACCATTTTTTGCTCACAGTTGTATCAAGTCTCATCTTCCTCTTACGTAAGCCTAAGTCTCCGGAATCCGTAGCACAGTAGGTATTCGTATTGCCTCCAATCAGTGCGGGTTTGATTCCCGCGCGTGCCAGCACGCCCCCGGGACCGCTTTGCTTACAGCTGTTTTGCGGATAGGCCTGTAGCGATATCGATAGTCTTGAGTGCTGCAGGATAAAACTTAAGACTTGAATTTTGGCAATCCCAATTTTATTGATAATAGAATATCTACGTATGACCACCCCTAGTATAAGCTAGCTATTGATTAGGTGACAACTGTGCACTGTCCCGATAATCCTAGCAAAGAACACAGTCAACCAATTGGAACCTAGGCCACTGTAGAACTATGTTATATTGACGTTATACCTAAATCAGATTGTAAGAAGTCTCTTACTGATTGTCATTTCGACATGGTTGTAGAGTGGCCTAGGGTTCCAATTGGTTGACTGTACGTAGCGACTATAATCTTTAGAAATTCTTCCTTGGTGGTTGGATTAAAGGTGCGTGACAGTCGTTTCGTCATCATCAAATTGAAAAAAAGAAAAAGTAGAAATAATGTACACAAATTGTTGTAACGAGTATTTTCTAATGAATATTACCTAAGTAATGTTTGAAATGTTACGCGTTTTAGGGACAAGTAAATTTTTTTTTGGATGTCAAATTATACAGTTAATTGAGTTCAGATTTGCCTGTTCTGTTAACAAGTCCATCGATAAGTTTGAAAACGTCCCGCCACTAGCAGCCGGCATTGCGTAACTTGTCGACTTACGTTTATATTTATTGCGCACTGCTTAACGGTCTTTTAAATTGTACATTAATTCGGCTCTAAATGCAGATGGCGAACAGACAGACAAACTGCTTTACGACCGACCTTGGCGTGACCTTGAGGACGCTTGTTTATGTAACGCGAGCATGGATATATAACTGTAAAAACCGGCCAAGAGCGTGTCGGGCCACGCTCAGTGTAGGGTTCCGTAGTTTTCCGTTTTTTTCTCAAAAACTACTGAACCTATCAAGTTCACAATAATTTTCCTAGAAAGTCTTTAGAAAGTTCTACTTTTGTGATTTTTTTCATATTTTTTAAACATATGGTTCAAAAGTTAGAGGGGGGGGGACGCACTTTTTTTTCCTTTAGGAGCGATTATTTCCGAAAATAAAAATATTATCTAAAAACGATCTTAGCAAACCCTTATTCATTTTTAAATACCTATCCAACAATATATCACACGTTAGGGTTGGAATGAAAAAAAATTTCAGCCCCCACTTTACATGTAGGGGGGGGGGTACCCTAATAAAACATTTTTTTCCATTTTTTATTTTTGCACTTTGTCGGCGTGATTCATATACATATTGGTACCAAATTTCAGCTTTCTAGTGCTAACGGTTACTGAGATTATCCGCGGACGGACGGACGGACGGACGGACGGACGGACGGACAGACAGACATGGCGAAACTATAAGGGTTCCTAGTTGACTACGGAACCCTAAAAAGTTGTGCGAAGATAGTTTATGTTTATTTGGAGGTTCTGGAAACTGGTAGACACTTTTTTTTAAGATTCTGACAAATAACTACTAACAAAAACATAGTAACATAACATGCAAACATACAAAAATAGGAAAACTACACTATTTTACATGTTGCTATCGTTCCACCTTATTACTATTTTATTAGTTCTTCTAGAAAAAAACGTACCTCAGAACTATACAGAAAAAGGTACGGTGGCCTAGATGGCGATACACCTTTGGGGAACGCTCGGCTAGGTGGCGCTAACCGCGCTAATATTAATATTTGACATTTTAACACATATCAAGTTAAGAATATGGGTCAAATTGTCAAAACTGATGTTCAAAAGTTTTAAGCTTGTGTCGAGAGATGGCAGTCTATGCACTGTGATTACACATTTTACTTTGACAGTAACTCTCTATAATACTCGATCCTTTTTGCTGCTAATATAATACGCAGCATACTTTGTCTTTAAATTTATCTGAAGAGGGTAGGGTAGTGGAGAAATACACGGATAGTCAGATGGGGGCCGAATATCACGTTGTATATCATGATAAGTATAATAACCAACCATAAAGTGACGCACGCTCACCCAGGGCCTTGGTCGTCGCAGATTAACGGCGAATGTTGACGACATTAACAACATTTAGCATTTAGAATAGAATAGAATAGAATAGAATATACTTTATTTAACATCAAATTGGACAAATACAAGGTAGAGGTACATACAACTTAAATTAGATGCTAAATGGGATCCCACTCAGCATGTTGCCACGGCAAGCCGAGGCGCTGATTTTCAGTGGGACCCTGACTTAATAAACTAAGCTAAGAACTAAACTAAAACTAGAACGAGTGACAGCACAAACATCAGGGAACAGTTAGGTACGATACTATACAAGTAAATTGACAGAGTGTCCACGATATGAAACAATGACTGACAATACAATTAATGATGGAAAAGACAGTAACACGAAACAAACACGCGACAAATGGATACATACCCATATAACCATAATCGGTCGCCGACTTATACTTATCATGATTTACGACCTCCTTAACGACGTGTGCGGGGGCCCTAATTGGGTGCGTGCGATCGAGGGACTCTAACGAAGTGGGGGGTTGGTGTGGACCCATATTTTATTACTTTTTATCGAGTTAGGTGGCATTAATGAACTAGTGGTGTGCTGTTTAGTAATATAAGCGAGGGATATACATACACCGTGTTTTGTTTTCCGTTAAATTCGACATGTCTTTAAGGTTCGTTATCAGGAACCACCCTATATTTTAGTAAGTTTTAGTTAAATTCGCAAAAAAAAATTTCATCGTTTTCAAACATAATAAATGAAATAATTAGTGTGAGAGACCCTTATGAATAATATTCAAGTTAGTGTCAAGAGATTGACGGCACATGTCAAAACAAATCATTCCGTATAAAAAAAAAAAAATCATTCCGTATAATTCAACCTAAACACAATACTTAAGCACCAATTGAAATAAAACTAGGAAAATGACAGCTGTCATAATTAAGACTTCAACGAAAAGAAATCAATCCTTTCAAAATATTCACAGTAAACGTTCATAAATAATGCACATCGATCTTTAGAAAGAAACAATGAGGAGGCACACTCAATGACAGATGGCGCCACCTTATCAGTCCATTGCACAGATAAAGAATAGAGATGTGTCGTTCGCGAGTGAGTGATATAAAGAACTATATCTTTTGACTGAACTCGTTCACTCTTCAACTCAGTAGCGATACAATTCGCTCATTTAGTTCAGTAACTCACCTATCTCAGAGTTACTTGCGCGCTCTTTCCCACTCATGATTCGAATGAGCGGGCCGAACCAAGAGCGAAATGATGTAAATGTTTCGAATGACAGCTTCGGAGCGATTCGGAAGGATTCGCGGATTGGCAATATGGCAATATATCCACAAATGTCATATATACCATAGATCAAGCAAACGTATCTACTTAGCGTGTCAAATGAACTCAGTGAAATCCACTGAGTTGTCCGTCTTTACTCGCAGCTTGCAGCTTTCGGGCGTCAATTTTTGTAAGTTGAAGTCAACCAAAACATAAAAAATGCCTCGTTACGTGATATTCAATTGCAACAACACAAAAATTATGAACAATCAAGAGCCTGAGACATATTTAAAATTACAGGCAAGAATCAACTTCAGTACAAAATTTGACACGCTCGGCCCCTATACAAATATATGAATTTGTTTCTTCTATCTAAATTAAGTTCTGTGGCGGTATCGTATCTCACGATTCGCCGTCTTGCTCAAAATAGTCTGACAGATTCACTGAGCGAAATGAGTGATATATCGATACCTTTGGGTTCAATTGGCGTAAAGGACAAAATGCAGGTTTTCAGGAGAAGCAAAAAACAACGTTTTTTTTAGAAAAATGTTAATATCTTTTTTGTTTTTTGACCTATATTTGTGACGTTTATAGATTTTTAGTAGATTTTTAGTATCCTTAACCTAGTGTAGCAACCGTAGTGATAAACTAAACGGTTTAGAAGTTAGATGGTTGTAAAGGACACGTCAAAATGCTATGAACGTCCTTTACACCCACGATTTTTTTGAACAATTCGAGTTGATAGGGTCGTAAGTGACGGTCTTAGATGATTTTTATACAAATTTGGAGCGTAAATGTAACCGGAATGGTACAAATGACAACTGTTTTGAGCTTAGTTTACTATTAAGAAACTTGAAAAATGTATCAAAACGTAGTTAATATGGCATAGAATAGCCACATTAGTGTTACAGTGTATTTTTATCTAAATATTTAACAAAGACTAAGAACAAGACTATTTTATATCCAGTTTTCCAATAAAGAAACAACATTTGCTTAAAAACTATCTAATATTTTGGAAAGTTATTATTTTAGTACTCGCCGCTGTCTTAATAAGTTACGCATTCAGCATTTAATTCTAGCAGGGAAACGATTTCGTAGTTTAAGTAAATATATAAACACTAATGGTAACCACATAAACTTTAATCAGCAACTGTGAACATTAGACTATACTAATACGACAGTAATTTTAAGTCGGAAGTAGAAAGAAGTTCTAAGAGTAACTAAGAGTTGAGTACCTATTTATAAGCGCAAGTTATTAGGACGCGTATACAAACTGTGACCAACTAATAAATAATAGTAACGGTAGTCAAGACTACCTAATGTGTTGATTCATATTTTTGATAATTTTAAAACAGAAGATTGTTATTTAGTCTTGAAACCTGTTAAATAAGAATAATCTTAATTATGAGTTCAATCCTAGAAATATAGTCAATGCTTTAAGTACCTGGGTACATAGCCAAGTCACCAAACGCTAACGCTCATTCGCTAGCGAAACGCACCTGTCATTGTCACACTAAATGTTAGTATAGTCTACTGTTAAAGTTTACTGCCGGCGTATCTGACTGGCAATCGTCGACGCCAGACGCCGACAGAAATACAATCTGGTTGCAATACGCAAGAGCGATAAAGATATATTATATAGCTACGAAACATATATTGTCGTGAGCGTTTGTGCATTTGGGTACGTACCCGGATAATCACAGTGTTTTTTTTTAATTACCTATAATACTACGAAAGCGTTTCCCTGCTAGAATTAAAGGCTGAATGCGTAACCTGACTATTGAGACAGCGCCAGCGGCGAATACTAAAATAATAACTTTGAATTTGTTGCCAAAATATTAGATAGTTTTTAAGCAAATATTGTTTCTTTAAAACAAAATTGGATATAAAATAATATTCTTGTTCTTTGTTGTTGCTAAGATAGCTTAGATAAATAATACACTGCATTAAACTAATGTAGCTATTCTATGCCACATTAAGTAAGTACGTTTTGATACATTTTTCCGGTTTTTAATTGTAAACTTAGCACAACATTTGTACAATTTTGGTTACAATTACGCCCCGACTTTGTATAAAAATCATCTAAGACCGTCATTTACGACCCTATCAAATCTGGGGTGTAAAGGACATTAATAGCATTTTGGCGTGTCCTTTACAACCATCTATCTTCTAAATCGTTTAGTTTCTCACTACGGTTGCTACACCAGGTTAAAGATACTCGTAATCTGCATATTTTTCTTATACACGTCACAGATATAGGTCAAAAAACAATAAAAAAGTGGGTTTTTCTTTCTCTTGAAAACCTGCATTATATGTTGTCCTTTACGCCCAACTTTACCACACTCTATAGAAAGTGGAATTAAAACACTCAGATACAATCACGGATTTATTTCACCAACTTCACTTCACAAAATTTGGATTTTGATTCGTTGTTGCAACGTAATGCCGTCAATTCAAATGTCAAACTACCTTATATATTAAAATATCAATACCGCCAAAAGAATAAATCTTAATCAATTGAGCTACTGCCAAAAATTAAATATAAATGGCTAACATTCGGCCGTCCTGAATTAATTCCCGTCCCGGGAATATCCTATAATATTTACAATAAAAAATTCACAATGCTGTCTGATCATACAATCAATGTTGTCTTATATTTACATTATAAATTTAAATTTAACTCGTAATTTTAAATAATTACTATTTCCTTTCATAGCCATATTAATTGATCAAAAATCTAGTTCAATATAATGTAATTTATTAATTATTTACTTACTCTTTAATACAACTCAATTAAATATAAATTGCTATTAATATTAATCTATGTATCTATTATCGTTATACAAACATA
Organism: Leguminivora glycinivorella; assembly: GCF_023078275.1. NCBI lineage: Eukaryota > Metazoa > Arthropoda > Insecta > Lepidoptera > Tortricidae > Leguminivora > Leguminivora glycinivorella. The sequence goes on along the minus strand of NC_062973.1, from coordinate 27,822,833 downwards.
TATTGTATCAAATATGAAATCATTCATTTTATAAATTCCTTATATTAAAATTATAGATATCATTCATCGAATATTGAAGCCTCATACATATCTTCAATATTGCAAAGTTGAAAGGGTACTAGAACCTCATACACATTTCTAGTACCTTAGTTTCGTAAACACATGGAAACCTCCTTCATATTTTCCATGTATTCTCGTCATCACAAATTCAATACTAAAACCTCCTACTTGTTTTAGTATATAAATCAAATATTGTACATGGAAGCCTCCTTCATATCTCCCATATACAATAATAATATTATTCCTACATAATTTGTACTAAAACCTCATACATGTTTTAGTACCTATAATAATCAAATCAATCATATCATTATGCCATTATTAACAATATACTCAATTTTAAATTCCTCAAATCATTCAGACATTTCGGATTCTACCTCAAGGTAATCTTCTCTTTCTTTATTTTCATTGTCACTTTGACTATCAGATCTTTCAAATACTAGCCAGGGATGTATTTTATCCACAGCAAATACGCTTTTAAATGGCCTACTACTCTTCCTAGACAGTGGAGTATCTTCAACTTCATATCTGTCATATCCTAAAACACGAGTAATGCGATATGGACCTCTCAATTTTGGAATCAACTTTTTACTTTGTCCAGTAGACTGTATCTCTCTCTCAATCCTCACTAAATCACCAACTTTATATTCAACATGTTTTCTTTTCCTATCATACCTATCCTTTTGCTTTTTCTGATCAAGTTCAATATGTTCTGTCATTTCTTTTCGGACCGTATCCCTATCTAAACTATCATCATCTAAAGTTACTCCTAATCGCAATAACGCATCAGACATACCAGACAATTGCGTACCAAATAAAGCTTGTGCAGGCGTTTTACCAATCCCTTTATTCATAGTATTGTTCATACCCCATTGTACTTGTGATATGCTATCATCCCATACTCGTTCAGATTTTCCCACGGTGCAAGCCGTCAATGCAGCTAGTAAGGTCCTGTTGTACCTCTCTACCTGTCCATTGGCTCTTGGGGTACAAACAGCATTAAGTATATGCTTTACGCCTAAATCATTTAAAAATTCCTTAAACTTATGCGACGTGAATGAGGTACCTCTATCTGAAATAACTCGCTTTGGTACTCCGAATGTATGAAAATAGGCGGTCAGTGCTTTAATACTACTAGCCGTTTTCGTATTTTTAACCGGAGTAATGATAATGAATTTTGTAAACGCATCAATTATTAACAAAATGTGAGTGTTTTTATGCTTACTTTTGACAAACGGCCCTAAATGGTCGATGTGGACCGTGTGAAAAGGTTCAGCAACTTTCTCTATAGGATGCAATTGACCAGCCCTTTTAGCAACAGGGACTTTGGCATGAGCGCACTCTAAACATGATTCTACGTACTTCTTAATAAATTTTCGCATTTTGGGAAACCAGTAGGTAGCTTTAATTTTGTCATATGTTTTGTCAAAACTAAAGTGGCCTATATCATCGTGATTGCTTTTCATTAATTGAAATCTTATACCTTTAGGTACAACCCATCGATTGCCGTCACTAGTAATTTTATATAATAAACCCCTTTTGACAACAAAATTCTTAGCTATTTCAATGATATTATTGGTTTCACTATTTTTAAGTAAGCTAACAGTACGTTGAATTTCGGGATCATTTTGTTGTACTGTGGCTATCCAATCCACTGTAATGGTCTTTATTTCAAAAGTTTCTTCATTGACAGGGTTGCGGCTCAATGCATGTACATGAGCCATTGATTTTCCTGGTTTATAGTTTATCGCAAAATCATATTCTTGGATTACATTCCACCACCTCGCGACCCTGGATATAACATCCTTTTTCTCAAATGTAGCCCTCAAAGAATTGCAATCCGTAACAATGGTGAAATGTATACCAAGTAGATATACCCTAAATCGCTGTAAAGACGCTACTACAGCTAAGGTCTCTAGATCGTAAGAAGTAAAATGCATTTCTTCGGGAGAAGTTTGTCTACTGTAATATGCAATAGCTTCAAATGGTTTAGACTTATTTTGCCTTTGTAATAGAATTCCGGCCACTCCAAGTTTCGAGGCATCAGTGTGTAACTCTATTTCATATGATGGATTGAAAAAGGCCAGAATAGGTCTATCCGTTAAGTCACTTTTAAGCCGATTAAATGCATTTTCTTCTTGTTCGCCCCACGTAAATTTACTATCTTTTTTTAAAAGCTGAGTTAAGGGCCTCGCAATAATAGAGAAATTTTTCACGAATCGCCGAAAGAAACTGGCTAATCCTATAAATTGCCTAACTCTATGCTGGTCCGTAGGACGAGGAAAATCTTTTACTGCTTGGATCTTTTTCTCACCTGGCCTTATACCATTTTGATCAACTTCAAAGCCCAAATACTCAATTGACTTTTTAAAGAAATTACATTTGTCTAAATTTAATGTCATACCCGCATCGTGGAATAATTGTAATGTTAGTTTTAGTTTGTGCAACCCGTCATTGATATCTCTAGATGGTATGATTATATCATCCATGTATGCAAATGCGTGTTTAAAACGAGCATTGCCTAAAATATTGTTGATTGTTCGTTGAAAATTGGCAGGTGCATTGCTTAAACCAAAGGGCATCCTGTTAAATTGGAAATGCCCATCTGGTGTAATAAAAGCCGTGAGATGTTTAGAAGATTCAGCTAAAGGTATCTGGTAATAGCCAGATGCCAGATCTAATGTAGTATAGTACGAATACCCTGCTAAACCATCTAATTGATCATCTATCCGAGGCAAAGGATAGTGCTCCTTTATTGTTTTCTTATTGAGAGCTCTATAATCAATACACATACGATACCCCCCAGTCTTTTTTCTCACTAATATGATCGGCGATGCATAATTGGAAGTGGACTCGCTAATAATACCTGACTCTTTTAATTCATTAACCATGTCTCTTACCACCTCTCTTTCGGCACACGACAAGCGATATGGACGGTATACAACTGGTGTATTGTCTTTAAGTTGAATATTCATTGATGTAGAGTTACAACAACCTAATTCCTGAGTATTAAATGCAAAACATTTACGATGTTCATTTAGTAACTTGACCAATTTGTCTATATCCTCCTTGTTAAGAGTATTATCTATTTGAATATTAGACAAAGATATCTCATCATTAACGGTAGATGCTGTATTCAAATCAATTCTATTAACAGTATACGCTTGAGCCTCTTTCGCAATATTTGCACGAGTAATAATACTGTCTCGAGTTAGCTCAAAAGACTCAGCTGATAAACCTTTAATCATAACTCGTCCATGCCCATTTGTCACAGATATTAAACCAGGTAATGTTTCATATTCTTTTCCAGGTTGCGTTATCAAACTATACTCTACATATATTAACCCATTGTGAATTGGTTTAGTGTAAAACTCTACCTCGGTGACATTATTTATGATAATAGTGTCTTTCGCAATCAAAGATACAGGTTTATACACCTCATCATTGGTTATATTTGCAAAAGTTAAAGTATTACTTGTTTTATAAGTCTTAATATGATCTAACTCGGTAAACGATTGTCCGATTAACAAAGATGTATTTAAATGACTATCCGGTACTATAAATATCTCCACCATAGCATCAGCTGAATCAATTGTAATATTCGCGTACACTTTACCTAATGTCTGAGTTGCAGAATCTGGATAACCTCTTAAAACAGGTAAATTATCTTTAGACCAGTCACCAAATATAGTATTTGCATCAGATAATCTCAAAAGTGTACACTCGCTACCGAAATCTATAAAACAAGATAAACTCGTCTTATCCACATACGCAGTTTTATAAAATTTTCGATCTTTGCTTTTAGATACGTCTACTACGTCTAGTCATGACACAGTTTTCTCATTTTTCGCGTCAACATTCCGTTTGATATTACAATCGGCCGCAACGTGACCAATTCTAGAACAAGTTTCGCATTTCTTTACTGGTTGTTTACATTTAAAATGAGGGTGTCCATCCTCACCACAGTTAAAACATTTAACGATTTTATTATCAGGCTTAGGGCACCTATTGTTAACTTGCTTGTTATCATTAGTCTGTCGCAAGGTAATTTTTGGTTTAGTACTTTTCTGGCTACGTAAATAAACTAGTAATTTGTCCGGTTCTGTAAATTGAGCTGCTTCAGCACTGGTTCTGACTGCTCTGTCATCGATTCCTAATAAAATACAATCAACTGCATCGGTACCTTTAATACGACACCTATTAAGTAGCAAAACTTTTTCATAAAAGTAATCTTCTAACGAATCTCCATATTTTGCACGTTTTTCGAGCATTTCCGTCAATAATAAACCATAATTTTCTTTGCTAGGGAAAGCCGTTTTTAATTTGACTTGCCATTCCGGCCACGTGTGTTTTAAACTCGTTAAGCCTTGGTACCACTTTTGAGCAACACCGGATAATTTAGGAAGCGCGTAGTGAACAATTTGTCGTTCTGTCCAATTGTAAATACTCGCGGTCTCATTTACTTTGTTCAACCATACGTCAATAGTTTGACTACGATTAGCTGGATCAAATTCATGCAAAACATTCATTACGGGAAATCTTTCAACGTGATCTGACCTATCTTCTGATCTAACAGCTCTAAATAAATCTTTCAACGTGCCTAATAGTTCATTGTCACAATACCTCGGCTGACTGCGACGGTGCCGGCGCGACTGCGAGCGGCTGCGGCTGCGTCGCGAGCGCGTGCGACTGCGGCGCGAGCGGCTGCGGCGCGAGCGGCTGCGGCGCGAGCGGCTGCGGCGCGAGCGGCTGCGGCTGCGGCGCGGACGCGCGGGGCTCCGGTGTGCATGTGACGAGCTGAGCCGCGTCTGCGACCGGCTGCGGCGCGAACGTGACCTGCTGCGGCGCCTGCTGCTTCTCGTTCCATCCGCGGTGATGCGGCTGCTCCTCCCGAGGCTGCGTCTGGAACGGCTACGCCTGGCGCGGCTGCGCCTTTCTTGTTCTCGGTCGCGGGTCCTGCTTCGTCGGTCTTCCACTTGCGGTGGTGTCATCGCATGCCCTGTCTCAGGATCGTCACGTGGGAGCGGAGGCGTCCGTACAGCTCTCATATCATATTCGTCCATACTGAAATTAAAATGATTGGCACAAGCATAACTGTTTTACTTACTACCTTCTTTTACACGTATCCATGTAGAATATACACTAACTTTTACAATAATAATCATGAAAACTATAATAAGGAATTTATAAAATAATTCAAAGCAATAATTGAACAAAGTATATCATCTATCAGTCATATTTGGGTCAAAAGGTGCCCAATTAATTGTAAATATATTTGTACGCTTCATTAGATATTATAAAACATCATTTTTAACATATTTAATGAGCATAATGTAATAAAGAAATAAAAATTCAAATGTCTGATATAACGGTCATGATTAAAATTTCAAAATTTTATTCATATTGTTTACAAATTATAACCGTAAACGTAAAGTCTGTTCTTAATAGAAGTATTAAGCTAATTTTACCTTCACAACGAATCGAAATATCCTAAACCAGACCTATATTCTTACTCAAAGTTCAAAATAACGTCAAGAAAGCCAAATAAAGTAAATTGGTTTTTCAAATTTCAATTACCTGTGGGTCTTTTGGACTCGATCCCACTTCTGAGATGTAAACTCGGAATTAAAACACTCAGATACAATCACGGATTTATTTCACCAACTTCACTTCACAAAATCCAACAACGTAATGCCGTCAATTCAAATGTCAAACTACCTTATATATTAAAATATCAATACCGCCAAAAGAATAAATCTTAATCAATTGAGCTACTGCTAAAAAAATTAAATATAAATGGCTAACATTTTTAGATGCCTCCAAGAAAGAAGTATAAGCTATCGGAATTGTAACAATTTAAAGAAACTGACTGGGAGAATATTTTTGAGGGAATCACAGACGACGAGCAGGCTGAAAATTCCGACATCGGGGGTGATGACGATGCTGAAGATGACATGCCAGTTTCATTTAGACCTGTGGTAACAGTACCTACCAAGATTTACCAAGTCCTGAAGCTATTAATGGGGCCAGTTCTGAGAAGAGTACATCTTGCAGTAATGAGAAGGAGAAATCAAATATATTGCATAGCAGGGTGATCAAGCAAGGATCTAGGAGAGGGTGAGCACCCACAGAAAGTTGGAGAATTTGACAGTGTTATGGACGGTTCTGTGTTGGTAACCAAATGGATGGATCGAGGAACAAAATCAGTGATTATGACTTCTAATATGCATAGCCCTGCAGAAATGGAAACTGTCCTACGGACAGACAAGAAAGGTGAGAGGGATAAAATAGTCTGCCCTAAAATGATATCAGACTACAATCATTATAATAAATATGGGAGGCGTAGACCGATTTGACCAGTTGATGTCTTCTTATGCTGTAGCGTGGAAAAGTAGACGGTGGTGGATGAAAATATTTTACTACTTATTTAGATGCTGCTATAGTCAACTCTTATATTATCTGAGGTTGACTATATGTGTACCTAGTTTTCAGTTCCTTTTTGTATGACTAACTAGTATTCTGCTGTGATTAGTTGTAAGACAAAAATAATGATTGTGATGGTTTCTCTATTTTTTGTATTAGATTTTCAAAGTCTATTTGTGTCGCTTGACTTCGGGACTGGGTAGGTCCATTCTGCTATAGGGTTGATTATCTTTTAGATCAAATTATATTTTTTAAATATTCAACCTTAAAGCAGAATGGATTTATCCAGGTTTGAAATTAGGCGACACATTTGAATGTAAGAATAGTATGTTACTAGGATGTGTAGTTTTCAGTAAATATTTAAGTATGTAAGATTAACTACTATCCTGCTGTGATTAGTTGTAAGACAAAACCTGAGAATTTTAAGATTTCTATGAAAGACTGAAGATTTAATTGAAGGTATAAAGATAGTATACTAAGATTTCCCTGAAAGACTGAAAGTCTACTAAAGCTCATTTGTGTTTAAACTATAATTAATTATTATGTGATTATCTCCAGTGAAAGAAACGGATCTATATAATGTTACCTTGTTTTTTTTTTATAATTGCCCCAAATACTTAAAATAAACAGAATGCTCATCGGTCATATGGTTGACCGCATTTATAATGTGTTAAATGCTCACTGGTCAAATGTATGACCGCAAGCATTTTGTTCTAGATGGTCACTGGTCATATGGTTGACCGTCGATTTTCTCGCTTTTCCGAAGTTTTCCAGTAAATTTGAGAAATTAGTTTTTTCGGCTAACCGTAAGCTACAACATAACCAAAAACTATAATGATTGGCTCAAAAAAAAGTCTTGCCCTATAAAGGGTTAAAGGGCAACAATATATGTCAAGGTGACTTACGACTATATTTTATTTGTCGATTTCCTTTACGACACAAATAATAATTTGTAATTAATGACTTGATATTTACGCCCCTTCAGCTAAGCTGTTTTTGCAAGTCCATAGTAGAAAATCTTGGTCGTAAAGGCAACTTTTTAAGAGATATCGAAATTTTAACTACACAGATCGATAGCGCTTGAAATTCTGAACAAAACTGTATATATAACTCATTTTCGCCAAAATGTCCTTTACGCCAATTGAACCCAGAGGTATCGATATATCACCGCGAGCGAAAGATATGAACCAATCCTTTCATCTCAGTGAAGCGTTTTGCGCATCTCTAATAAAGAATTTCATACGTGAGAGCGAGAAGATATATTTTTCTCTCTCACATATATGAATGACAGTGACATGCCTAGGCACTTGCACAGGCGCCGCCTGGCGGGATAAAATGTCAGTGTGTCTCCTCATTGACGTCACAAAAGCAAGAAAGAGACAACGCTCTACAAAGACGAAAAATAGATGTGCATTCTTTATGGCCGTTTACTGTATAGTCATACGTCATACCAAGCTAAAATGACAGCAATTTTGACAATCCCGGCTATGCACGGCTTACAGTCTGGCCAAAAAGGGTAGAAATTAAAGTGGCAACATCGCAGTGTCATCCCTTTCAAATCAATATGTGTGAGAAAACGAGACGACACTGCGCTGTGCGCTGCGCAAGCGTACAGTGTAGACGTGCTCCAAAGTTATATTAAAAATCATTTTACGCATTACACGCAAATCTCATCCATAACTGTAGTACATAGTGAATTCAAATTTGTTTAACAAGTGTTGTATTCATACGTCCTTTTGACTTGTGCACCTACACCAATCCGCTCATACAGGTAAACAGTGCCACGGATGTACAATGTCTTACGTAGTACGATCGCCAAATGGAGGCGGCATCGACGATGGAGCCGGGGGTTCTCAACAATCCCAACCAACCCAACCGAATTTCAGTGGCTTATCTGCGGATAATGATAACCCTCAAATAACGTTTAGAAATAAACGTAAGTTGCATACTGATAACGATCAGATCATGAACGAACTATCAGATTTGAGGAAAGAAGTCGCAGAAATGATGAAATTAATGAAAACAACTAGTGCCACGCAATCAGAAAATATAAGTATGCTCCGCCAAGATATAACTGATATAAAAAGCCAAGTAAATGTTATTAGCAATAATATGGCTTCGATGAGTACAGAACAAGACAAGCTGCGGGCGGATATACAACGATTAGTCGCCTCTACAGAAGCCACAGAGGAGAGAGTAAATCTTTTGGAAAATGACATCAGCGTACTAAAGTCATCTCCACCGGCAGGCCTAGACCAAACGTACGAATCATATGATAAACTTATTAACGAATGTCAAGAACGAAACATACGAAATAAAAATATCGTCATAGCTGGCATAATAGAGTCTACTGCTGAAAACGCCACAGAACGACTAGAACACGACACACAAGAGGTATTGAAGATTACTAAAATGGTTCTCAATGACTGCCCGGACCCTCAGCAAATATTCAGATTAGGCAAATATCAGCCAAATAAAAACAGAATCATAAAAGTCTGTTTTACATCTGAAAATGTAGCAAAAAAACTGCTTCGTAACCAAAAAAATGTAAAGCTAAATGATATAAAAATCTACTCGGATCAGACACCGTACCAACGAGAAGTCTTAAAGAAATTGCAGCAGGAACTAAAACAGCGAACCGAAAATGGAGAGTCTAATTTACTTATCAGATACGAAAAAGGGATACCTAAGATAATACAGTCACAGGCGTCACAGCCAAAAAACTCCACAGCGACGACGGTAGTCAAATCTTGAACCCGTCCAATAATGGCTCTGTCTCATACCAAATTGCTCACACATATTCAGAAATTGACACCACCAACAAATCAATAAAATGCTTTTATGCCAACGTACGCAGCATAATCAAACCAGGAAAATTTGACGAGTTAAAATGCATTCTCCAATCCTTCCAGACTACAATTCATATCATCGCACTGTCGGAAACGTGGATAAAAGATGAGGATGAAGGACGTAGACTTCAGTTGCCCGGTTACTGTCACTACTATAATTTTAGAAGCAATTCCAGAGGTGGCGGCGTATCTCTTTTCATCCACGAATCTTTGACCCATCACCTTATAGAAGAGCGTTGTATAAATGATAACCACTTTCTCTGGGTACACATAAATAAGTATTCTTTGGATATCGGAATTGTTTACAAACCTGAACGAACCAACTCAAATGACTTTCTCGATGAGTATGCGCTCCAACTTCAAAAAAGAAAGAGGGTCGTCATCTTTGGAGACTTCAATTATGATCTCTTGAAATCTAGTACTGCAACTCAAAATTATAAGCAAGTTCTCAAAGAAAATGATATTAAAATTCTTAATAAAATACACCACGAATTTTGCACACGAGAGACACACACAACGAAGACCATATTAGACCATGTATGTTCAAGTCTTAAGCAAAATGACTTCCACCTAGCTATCATAGATTCAGCCATGGCTGATCATAAACAGATCGTTTTAGAGGTGAAAAAATACCAACCATGTCCAGCAAGAAAAATACAATATGATGCGGTGGACTACAATAAATTATGCGTGGCTTACAAATCTATACATGAAGATAATATAGAATACACCTATGAAAATCTGGAGAAAAAATTTCAAAATGCTTATTGGAGTGTAAAACTAAAAAATACAAGTTTCTAAACAAACCACGACAAGAATGGATAAACAGTAGTATTACACAAGCCATAGATAAGAGAAATAAATTGTGGCAGTTAAAGAAATCAAACCCATCGCTCAAGAACGTAGATGAAGATCTAGAAAAGGAGAAAAATACGTAAAAAAACTCATCCAAAAATCAAAAGCTACATACTATCTTAACGCTTTTGATGCTTGTGTAAGAAAACCATCGAAGATGTGGAACTTAATAAATAGCCTTTCCATTAATAAGGTAAAACACCTAACATCACCTACAAAACTAGAAATAAATTCAAAAATAGTTACTGATAGTGCAGATATATGTGATCATTTTAATTTGTATTTCTCTACGATAGGATCAGACTTAGCGAATAAAATACCTGTAATGTACCACACACATGCGAATCCCCAAGTCACAGCTGACAATGAACTTCGAACATTTGACCCAGTTACTCCGGACGAAGTGGATAAAATAATTAAAAACTTAAAATTAAACTGCAGCTCTGGCCTCGACGGAATAACTACCAAGTCAATAAAGTCTATAAAACCATTAATAACTGAGGAACTTACAATTTGCATAAACAAATGTTTTGATCAGGGTACTTTCCTGAGAGCCTTAAAATTGCTAAAGTTACTCCAATATATAAGTCTGGAAGCAAATTGGATCCAGGTAATTATAGGCCAATTTCAGTACTCCCAGTACTATCAAAGGTGTTTGAAAAAGTTATCTACAGTCGTCTGAATACATTCCTAATCTCAAATAAAATTCTTTCTCCAAAGCAATATGGCTTCAGGCAAAAATCGAACACCCTTTCTGCTACAATTGACCTCGTTACAAAAATCAAAATGAATATTGACCAAAAGAAGCTCGTATTAGGCGTCTTTATTGATTTAAAGAAAGCCTTCGATACAGTGAGTCATCAAATACTACTACAAAAATTGGCTAGTATAGGTGTTACTGGTAAAGCTAATGAAGTCTTTAAATCTTATCTGTCAAACCGATTCCAAATAGTAAAGATCAATGATCAGCAGAGTAGCCCCAGACCTATAAACTACGGCGTTCCTCAGGGTTCCATTTTGGGGCCACTTTTATTTTTAATTTATATTAATGACATACAGAATATTGGTCTCAAAGGAGATCTAACACTCTACGCTGATGATACTACCCTTTTTTATTACAGTTCTTCAATTTCCGACATTATGACTGATGTTCAAAACGATCTAGAGCTTCTAAACACGTGGTTCCTACATAATCTTTTAACTATCAATGTAGATAAAACAAATTATTTAATTTTCACTGCGAAAAACAAAAAGATAGAGGCCTTTACAGACCCCACATTAGATTCAAAATCTATCTCGAAAAAAGCATCCGAAAAATACTTAGGATTAATATTGGATGGCAAGCTCACGTGGGAACCACATGTCCAGAAAGTAAAATCCAAACTATCATCACTAACTGGAGCTCTGCGTGGTATAACACGGTGTCTCCCACATAAAGTGAGATATTTGATATATAATACGTTAATTAAGCCGCACATTGATTACCTTATAGAGGTTTGGGGAACCGCAGCCAAAATACACTTAAATAAAATACAAACGGCTCAAAATAAATTACTCAAAGTTCTGTTTAACTATCACCACCTAACTCCGTCTAAGATACTTTATAAAAGCACAAACATTCTAAGCATAACACAAACGTATCACTATAACACATGTATATTGGTACGTAAAATTTTAATAAGGATATTCATACGAATATCAACTTTAAACGGAAAACCGAAATCCAAAAAATCCAGTTGCGGAATGCAGACCATTTAGTTTCGCGCCCACCTAGAACTAACTACGGGAAAAAAAGCATTACCTTCGAAGGTGTCAAGCTATACAACAATATACCAAGAGACATTAAAGATGCCAAGTCTATGTCCAGTTTTAAAAAACAATTAAAATCATATATAACCGAAAATATCGCACCCTCCATTTAAATTTACCTTTAAAAATTACCTACCAAAATAAAATTGTAATATAATACCTAAAAATTAAATCAAATAAATAATATACATTTATCAATAACTAAAACTAAAATAATACAAAAAAAAAAAACAGAAACTAATATATGTATATATATATATATATATATAAAGTAGGTATATTCCCTTACATACTAATATTCTTTGAAACGTAAAAACACGCTTACAAACTAAACACTCTTACATATTCAAACTTACAATATATACCTGCTTATATTCATATAAAAGAAAAAATAATAACTATATAAAAAAAAAACAATAATAAAAAATACTTACACTTACCATATGTGCACACTCGAGGATGCCGCATCCATTCCATCCTAGTACGTGTTATCTTATCGTCCGGCCTCGTACATCGCTGGTTGTGTGGTGCAGTTAGTAACTCACAAATGTTCCGAGCGTTTAGCGATAACTAATTTTGTAATGAGTTTCTACCCACTAGATTTATTTAAAATAAAACAAAAACTTTTTTGTGTAATGTGTACACTGTATGCTTAATCTTAGTTTTGTGAAATGTAAATTTTCTCATGTAAGTGAATTATGTAATTCTTTATGAGAAATAAAGTTCTTTAAAACCATGGTGCCACTTATTAATTTCTACTCGTTTTGGTCTGACGGTAAAAGTCTTAAAACTTGATAAAAACATTTGCAATGGCGGGTCTGTCAAAATCGCTGTCAACTCAGATTGGTACGACTCTTACCATTAATGACAAATCCAAATATGTGGGTATTCATTAAATAAATGTCATATACAAAGTAAAAGTGACCAAGGCCTCCAAGTGTTCCGAGCTGGAAATAACATTGGGAAGTGGTAAAGGCTGTCACACACGTGTTCAGTATTTATTTTTATTTTTTTAATAACTCGATAACCGTAAGAGTTAAGGCGCTAGTTTCTCAGAGAAATCAATTGTATTTGATCTAAAGAACCATCCCATAAAGGAACGGAATTCAATAAAAACAGGGTGTATAGTCTCATTTATAGTTTAGCCAACATCTCCCGTAACCGTAAAAGGCGGTAAGTTTGAGACATGTAGGTAGCTACATTTCCAGATAATTATCTTTCCTCCAGTATCTTAGACATTGATAGGTCCTAGCCACTGAGCCCGCTACCTCGAGTCCATATCCACTCCCACATCTATTAATATTTGTTGATTTTAGTTATAAGCTTATTGCTAGTTTTAAGTGTTTGTAACACATAACTTGCATGCCTGGATTCTCTGTAAATGTAAGTTGGTTAAATAAATAAATAAATAAATGAATAGTGTGTTAGTAAGTTACGATGTTACCTATTTTTGTGGTCTTGGCAATGATAATACAAAATTACACCTCAACTTATAATATTATTTAGGCCTAATTTTCAATGTTTTATGAAAAATCAAATATAAATTATACGAGATAAGATTTGAGAAGCATGTTGCGGAATCTGTCAGGACCTGTTTCTTTAGACTCAAACTACTCTACAACATACGGCCTTTTATTAACGAAACCTTGCGCATTCAATTGATTGAAACACTAGTTCTGTCTAAATTAAATTACATGGATTTAGTGTATGGCCCTCGGCTCCTATCAAAAACAAAACGGCTTATTCAAAGAGTACAGAATGCCTGTACCCGCTTCTGTTTCAACGTACCACCAAGAGCTCATGTCACGCCATTTTTGAATAAGCACAATATTCTTAAAATGCTACTAATAGTTCTTGGGTAAATTTTCTTCAATAAAACTTAATCGCAAAGTTAACTTGTTTAATCAGTTAAAATTACAAATTGTCCCGACAATAATTACCGATTGATCGGTACCGAGCGCGTCCGAAGTTGGGAACGAACTGTCGACGGTCGCGTCGATGGCTTAAAAGCTACACTACTTAATCAGCACGCGCACACACATAACACCCCCCTTATCACTGAGAAGACCTTCCCGTGAAGAAGGGCTGGCCAGCAGGGGCCAACTCGACGTCCTGGACATTCGGGATCGTGGTTGACCGACGTGTTTTTAGTTTCCTCCAAAGCAGTATTCCGGCGGCTACGGCGATGAGTGCGTATAAAGGTATGATCCAATACAGGTGGTCATTATCCTTGATGTCAATTGTTCGCAGTTGTCGCAATGGTTCCTCCTTTTCTAGGAGAGCTTCGAGTTTATACAATTGTTCCAGAGGAATTCTTTCCAGTTTCAACGGTTGTGCAGTATTTCTAATACTAATATTTGACATTTGGAAGGAAATAAGCTTAATAGCTTGGCCTTTAATTTCATTTTTGTAGTTTTTAACAGATGAACTTGCGGTGGTGAACATACAGCCTTCGGGGACTTCAATCAGGTAGGTTCCTTGGATAAATCTAATTTCTTCGCTGTCGCATAAGAGTTGTAATTTTGTTCGTCGCGGACATGTTATTGCGTAATGGTAGTCGTCTAATCTTTGAAGCATCTCAAAGTCACTCGTAAATGCTGTATATTGGTAGGTAGCAGAAATTTCTTGGTTTAGGATCAGCGAGTAGATGCAATCGTCGGGCTTTGATGCCAAGGTAAAAAAGGTTTCTTCACAGTAATATGTTTCTTGGAAACGTTTACATTCTTGTTCCATGTACTGGTGTTTCTCGTCGTTCATTGCCATATAAGGTTTAGGAGGGATCAGAATGGTCGAATTATAAGTCGGAGTGGGAAATAGATGGTAGTAGGTGTATGTATTCTTGTACATTACAGGAAATTTCAATGCAAATACGACTCTATTCTCTGCATAAAAGGAACCACAAGTAATGATGTCATAATAGTCTCGAAACGCGGTGTTTTCATTGATAAGCATTTCTTGTTCCTTGTAAAGTTTAAACAAGACGTTTGATATAAACATGATATTATCAGTGCCGACTACACTGTGGTGGGTTATACCCAGTTTAGAGAAAGCAATTGCATTTTCAAGCATGGTAACAAAGTCAAGAAGACTCCGTAAATTACTTTTTATCATGTTACATAGACTGTTAATTTTGATATAGTCTGATAAGCGGTAGTTAGTCATATTCACATCAATTATGATTTCGTTCAAGGCAACATGAATTTTATTTTCGTTAGAGATCATAGCTAACAACGTGTTATTGAATGATTCTAACATTTGTTTATTAATGCTAATTCCAGAATTCAATTTATTTCCAATTAGATTTTGATTTTCCTGTAATGTTTGTATGGCTTGGTTATAATGACGTGCATCGTCGTGATCCAAATTTCCAGTAATGCTTTTTATGACAGTACCCAAACCGTTAAAAAGGCCGCGTTTTTGCTTAGGGTGAATCGCGTACAAGGCATTGAATTTACCATAAATGGTGTTGAGGTCGTTCAAGAAAATCTGGGTGGTCGTCACTGAGGTATCTCTAAAATAAAGGGGTCGGCAGATTTCATATAATCTAAGTAACTACCTATATAGTTCTCTATATTACTAATACTATCCTTAATACTATTTAGTTCATAGTAGTGTAAAAACACATGTTCAGTCATCTGAATCTTAGCGGTGCCCAGTTTAAATGGCAGGACTCCGGGGTTGTTATCCAGCTCCGTGAGGGTTACTTGCCGGCCCTGAGTCGCTCCTATCAGGAGGGTCCTGGAACAATGGTCTTTGTTGTTTTAACGGCACCCTCAGCGTTCTTTTATGATGACTGATATCCTTATCGTCTATAACTTTTAATTCTAAGTTTCTCTTAATTCTACGACCTAAATAACGTGGTTTCGTCTTTTGACGAGCAGCCGCGGGATTTTTAATGTACACGGCTCGGTTTTCTTCGTATACGGGAGGTTCGGATCTATCCTTGTTAGCCCTCGAAATAGATTTCTCTTGATATTCTACAAGGGATTTGTTAAGATTTGCATATAACTCTTTTGTCACATCTTTATGCCTATTAACGTAATTTTGTAGATAAACGTCTTCAATATTAATGTCAAATAGATCGCGGTCGTTAAAATGCCCATTAATGATTTCAATAGGTTTTTTCTTGGTCGCTGAATGGATACTGTTATTATAGCCAATAATTGCATAGACCATGAGTTCATTAGTTGTAAGTTCTAACTGGTTTTTGTTTATGATTCTAATATGTTCGAGTATAGTTGAATGGAACCGTTCAATAGCACCATTAGATTCAGGGTTATTAACGCTGATAAAATGAAGTTTTATTTTATGTAATTTTGCTAGTTCCTTTATTAACTGATTTTTGAACTCCGTGCCTTGATCAGCAGTGATACACAAAGGTGGGCCATGATGGGACATATATATGGAAAGGGCGTTTAGCACGCTTAATCCAGTGCATGATTGTAAGGGGTATGCCTGAGCATATTTGGAAAATATGTCAATGATAGTAAGGAACTTTTGGCCATTGACTGTAAATGTGTCTACGTGAAGGACTTCGAACGGTTTCGTAGCCACAGGTACGAATTGATATAATTGTTTATTAGGGTGTCTTTCATATTTACTGGTTTGGCAGATATCACAATTGTTTATAAATTCTGTTACGCTATTGTTTATATTTGGCCAGTAGTACTGTAATTTTATTCTTCGTTCAGTTTCCTGTATCCCTCGATGATTAGTTGGACCGTTATGTATGCGTTGCATGATTTCGATTTGTTTTTCGCAATCAGTTACATCTTCGATGTGGGTTTTGCAGAAAGTTAAATTATAAGCCATATTTCTGAAGGTCATTTGTAACACTGATGTAACCTCTGGGATGAATTCGTGGGGCATGAAGATGCCATATTTAGTTTGGGGTTTTACAAATTCTTTGAAAAGGTTTATTATGTCGGCTTGAATATTGTTTTTATTTATTTGGGCTAATATTCTAATTTTGGTGGGAAAAATCTTGATTAATTTTGGTTTTGTCGGGGAGTGATGCACGAAATCCAAGAAGAGCTGGTTGTTGAAAATATTTATTGGCTTGTCAGAGATGGGTATTTCCAGTATCGGATTTTCTAGTTGTGAGTGAACAGTACTTTGCGGCTGATCAGGTGTTTGTTTATTCGTTTCTCGGTGTTTTAGCACGGCCAGAGGTAAGTCATCTTCATCCGATGAATCACTTTCAGGGAGAGCAGTATGGCGTGCCAGGGCTGCTAAAGGTAAGTTATCTTCTTCATCGCTTTCGCTTTCAGAGTGGTTTACGACCATGGACGATGGCCCGTCGTCTGGGTCCTGGTTAGGGTGATCAATATTTAAATTTATCTCATTGTTTTGCAGCTCTATTCGTGATAACGCGTCGGCGTTCGAGTTAAGTTTTCCTTTCATATAGGTGATAGTATAATCGTACTCTTCTAGTCGTAAGCGCCATCTTGTCAATCTACTATTAGGTTCTTTTACGTTCATCAAATATTGTAAAGGTTTGTGATCGGTAATTATGTTGAATTTTCGACCGTATAGATAGGGTCGGAAGTATTTCGTAGCGTAAACTATTGAAAGAAGTTCTTTCTCAATCGTGCTATATTTTACTTCACTTTCGTTAAGCGTCCGGGAAGCATAGGCAATCGGAAGGTCAGATCCGATCGGCCCTTGTGAAAGTACGGCACCTATAGCGTAATTCGAAGCATCCGTGCGCAAGTTAAAAGGTTTTTCGAAATCCGGATACTGTAAAAGCGGGTCGTTTGTAAGCAAATTTTGACAGTGTTTAAAGCAATTTATATATTCGGGGGTAAGTTCAATCTTTGCACCTTTTTTTAAACATGAAGTCAATGGTTTAGTCAATTTCGCAAATTGGGGAATAAATTTTCGATAATAGCCGAGTAATCCCAAGAACGATTTTATTTCTTTGCTGGTTTTTGGAATAGGAAACTGCTGGACTGCTTTGATTTTATTAGGGTCGGGCTTAATACCTTCTGTGGTAATTATATGTCCTAAGAAAGGAGTCTCACGTTTCATGAACTCTGATTTGTTTATCTGTATCTTGAAGTTGGATTCGCGGAGTCTTTGGAAGACGTCTTCTAAATTTTGGATGTGTTCTTGGAGGGAAGTGCTGTAAACGATTATATCATCCATGTACACCATTATATTCTTTAAGCCGCGTAACACGTTGTCCATGACACGTTGGAATGTTGACGGTGCATTTTTTAAACCAAAAGGCATGCGCAAATAGGCGTAAACACCGCGGTATCCGTCATTGTTAGTATCTACGCTGAATGCAGTTTTTTCTATATCATCGGGGTGCATTTCTATTTGATGAAACCCTGAGGCAAGGTCCAATGTCGTAAAATATTGGCATCGACCAAGTTTGTCTAAAATATCATTGATGTTAGGGATCGGATACTTATCACTTATTGTTTTTTCGTTTAACTTTCTATAATCTACCACTAATCTCCATTTAGTTTGGCCTGTTGCGTCTTGTTTCTTTGGGACAATCCAGATTGGGGATGACCATGGGCTATTGGATGGACGTATTATGTTTTGTTGAAGCATCGATTCAATTTGCTTGTCTACTTCTGCTTTATGTATTTGGGGATATCTGTAAGAACGCGTATAGATTGGGATCTCGTCCGTTGTATTTATCCGGTGTTTAATCTGATTCGTGAACGTAAGCGGAGTGTTTTCAGTATAAAAAACATCGCTATATGCTTCGCATAAATTTGAGAGGTTCCATTTCTCTTCTATGTTAAGATGATCCATTCTAAGAAATGATAGAGCACTATCATTTTTCTCGCAAGTCGTTTCTAAGTTATAAATTTCATAATCATTATTCAGCGTCTGGACTCTAAGGGGCGACGATAACATAACAATGATGTCATTATTAGTCGGGTTTGTTATTTGCAGGTGGGCCTTACCTGCCTCTGCTCGGGTTACAGTGTCGGGAATGTAACAATTGTTTACATTAGTGCGTGGGATGTAGATATCACCGTTGCGGATGTTGACTGGTACCATCAAATCCTTTGTTGAGTTTGATTTTATAAGGGCTTCGAATAGAGATTTTGTTTCAGAAGTCAAAACCTTTATTGGTATATTAGCGTTTGGTGTAATAAGTAATTTGTTTTCCAGGTCAACTTTAGCTTTTAAATGTTCCAGCATTTCGAAACCAATTAATCCGTCAAATACGTTATGAAACCTATAAATGTAGTATTTAAACAAAGATTTCTCTTTTAGTTCGGCGAACGAAGGTATCTCCACAGCGTAGTTAAAAACAGTAGTATAATCTGAGTTTACAGTGAATGGTTCGAACAATAGCTGATGCTTGTTGAAATGCTTTTCGAAAACTTCTGGTGACAAGAATGATTGATTAGCTCCGGTATCAATCAGTAATTTCAGGGGAGGCTCTTTAATTTCGATATAGGGTAGCCGTCTTTTTAAGTGAGCGTGTATTTCTAATGCTAGGGGTCTTTGGTCGTATCCGAATCCTGAGGAAAATCCTGATTAATTTCCTGTTCATTAAAATTTAGTTCATAATTATCGTGGTACTGCTGGTAGTCTAAATAGTCTGTGCATACATTGTCGCACTGCGCGTTCTCAGAACTGTGGCCGCCAGTGATAGCGGCGTATTCGCGTGGGTCCGCGATAAGCATTTCAGGCGCCGGACATTGTTGTTGATACATAGTTTGGCAGGTATGATTATTTAAAGGGTTATTTATAGCTGGCATGTATGGTCTCAATGGTACCTGAGCTGATCGATATGAAATTCCACTCATAGGTTTCGGTTGTTCTACATTTTTGTTGGTTTGTTGTCCAGAAAATTGCCTTGATGGGTTGTAGGGATATTGAGGCCTGTTCCACGGATTATTTTTGTATGGATTGGGATAGAAAGGTCTGTAATTATTTTGATGAGATGAGACGTTTTGTCGTTGTGAAAATGACGGTTTATTTAAGTTGGCGAAGGGCACCGGTCTTGGGGGTAAATTGTGAGGAGCAAACTTGTTTAAGTCTAATGGTTTTTGGAAATTAGTTTGAGGTGCTTGCCTTTTTTGGAGATAATGTATATTTTGTTCCTCTTTGATAAATTGCAAGGCCGTTGGCATGTCCGAAGGACGCATGGTTCTAATCGTTACACCCAGAGGGTCCTTAAGGCCAGTCAGGAAAGCTTTCAAGGTTTGAGATGTAAAGAAATCTCGCTTGCAAGCTTTCTTGTTTTCGTCAGTTTCGTGCAAGTTAACATAATTTATAATAGTACTGAGTAAATGCATGCAGCGGTTATAAAATTCTTGGGGGGTCTCGCTCTCTTGGCGCAAATTAACAAGGTCTCTATTAAGGCAGTTTTCGTCCCGTTGGTCGGCGAAATTTTTTAGTAACACCTGTTTTACTTCCACCCACGATGCAACACCATTTATAGTAACGACCTCTTCGGCTTTTCCTTTCAGCTTATTAAGAACGCTATGCAGCAATATTTGATTGTTAAAATTATTGGGTTGTGCTACGTCATAGTATTGGGTCAAGACGGTTTCACACGTAGTTATAAATCTGTGTAACTGATTTGGACTTCCATTGTATTCTGGTATAACACTAAGAGCTATCTTAAATTGATTAATATTATTATTATTTGCTTCCGCCATTATAACAATTAAAGGAAATCGAATACGGAAAATTGGACAAAACTTGTGGATATACAATTAAGCAGTTCGAAAGAAAATTAATAAATTTCTGTAAAGTACAAAAACACTAAGGAAAATGGAAAGGACTCACAGTATGGCGACGGCAAACAGCATTTTCGGCTCCGGAGGTCCGGTGACTAGGCTTTTGAGGTGGAAAAGCTCTAGCTATCCTTTTAGACTGCGCCACTAATAGTTCTTGGGTAAATTTTCTTCAATAAAACTTAATCGCAAAGTTAACTTGTTTAATCAGTTAAAATTACAAATTGTCCCGACAATAATTACCGATTGATCGGTACCGAGCGCGTCCGAAGTTGGGAACGAACTGTCGACGGTCGCGTCGATGGCTTAAAAGCTACACTACTTAATCAGCACGCGCACACACATAACATGCTTCACCGTCGCAAACTTCATCTGGCCAGTCTTCTTTTGGCATAGTAAAACATAAATCCCCTTTATATCTCTTCGAAAAGCTGTCATGGATGTCCACTCGCAGGTCTCTTGCAGTACGCACTTGTAGTATACAGCTGATAACTCCTCGGCATGCGACTGCGGCTTTTCGTGGCAGCTTCAAGTACAATGCGACCAAGTGCTGGAACATCATTCCTCCGCCCCTCAGGAACCTACAAAGTGTAACAAGTTTTAAAACCAAATTTAAAGAACTTATACTCAAACACCAGCAGTCACAGGAAGTATTACGGCATGACACAAGTTATGTCTGATGTTCGATCTCTGTTACATGTTAACATATTAAATAGTGCGTACCTGTTTTTCTGTCCTTTCCTCACTATCAAATGTAATGTAAATGTTCGTGTCCTTTCATAGTTTTGATTAGTCTGTTTCTTCTGTACCATATTTGAGGTTATGTTTCTATCCTGTAATTGTCTTTAAAGCCGTGTTTTGTTCTCTTTATATCTTCCGTAGTGTGCATAATATAAACTTGATATGATCACTCCACTTAATTAATTTTTTTACCTAAACTTTCTCCTTGGTAACGGGAAAGCTATTAGATGTACATAATTATAAGCCTCCATGTTACGTTGTGTTGTTTTCAAATCATTTATTTTCTAATACCAAATATTTATTTTACTGTTTTGTATCACTTGTTTACATTATTTAATGATTTACCACTAATATTTATAGTTGAACTATCTATGTCATAGCGTAATGTAATAATTTATTATTATTGTGCTGTACGGTATGGCCATGTTGTAAGTAATGCAAATCAGGCAAATGTCAATTGATGGAATAGACAAAATGGCGCCTTCAGTAAGGACGCGTTCAACTTACGGTAGGGCCGTACCGTGCGGCTGCGTTCGTGTCTCGCAAATGGTCTCGTCGGAAGATCAGCGCTGACCTCCGGGTCGGCATTATGCTGAGACGGGACCATTTCGTGATAAACTTATCCATCCCATGTACATTTGTAGTTTAAGTCATACTTAATGCATAATGTGTAGTTTTTAAGTTTATTACGAATAAATATTTTGATTGATTGATTGATTGATTGATTGAGTATCTATCAAAGGTACCTCGTTTTATGCTTTGCCTCACCAAATAATATTTTCTGAAACAGTAGTAGTAAGGTATAGATTCTGATAGGGTTGTCACTTAATATTGGATGCCCGTGCATTTGGCACTATCTGCTAAATTTATTGGCTACCGATATTGGCCGAGCGAATCTTGATGCTATGTTACGAGTACATAATGTAGCTATTCTCAAAGAATTTAGTATCTTTTTACTTATGAACAAGGTTCAAATAGTACGATTTTAGATTTTAACACTAGTTCTTGGCTTACTGGCTTGCTGTTTTAGATATAAGGCTAGGGCCAGTTGCACCAAACCACCTGTAAATGTAGGCTCTGTTCGTAAAATTTTACCGATTACGTGGGGGACTTAACGATTTGTTAATAAATTGCGTTGCACCAACCCAAAAATTACTGAACGTAACCGCTAACTGTGATGCCAGGTCGTGAATGAAATCCTACCAACATTTTTATGGTAGAATTGATTTTTCATATAGCAACCCAATCATATGAATGTCAAAATCTTTATTTAAAAAAAAACTTAGGCGCAAACTAGCGCGAACTAAACTTTCTTTGCAGCTCTTATCGAAATATTTAACAATTTACACCACTTATGTACACTTGTGTTCGTGGTTATCTTAATGTATATTCATGACGCATGAAAAGGACTCGTCTCTACGACTTTCAAGTGGCTATTTCCAACCTAAAAGCCTTTGTAACAAGGAATGAAGGAACCAATTACCAGGCAAGTTTTCTCATGAGTATTATAATAATTATAGGTAGCTTATTACAGACCTCTTACCCAAATGCATAGCCTTTATTCCGTGAACTGGCTATAAAACAAATTAGCATACTTTTGGTGCAGTACTAGGTAAGTTCAATGTCATACACAGCACACAGCCTATGGCAAAATTTCCAATAAGATTAATGACAAAACTGTTTGTAGTAGCAGACATTTAAGTTTATTTATGTACTGTTACTTAAATTTTGTTGTGTTTGAAAAGGATTATTAAGTACTAAATATAATAATAAGTTACATGTTGCTTTCTTTTCAGTTGATTTACACCATTTGATATGGACTACAAGATGAAAGTTCTACAAGTGAATCTGTTCTAGAAATCAACAAATTATACTATGAAATTAACTGGAAGTCTGGGAGAAACTTGTAGAAAATAAAGTTTTATAAATTATTATCATCAGAATTTCAATTTTGTTAATAAAATATATTTTTGTTACTTTATGTGCCATTTCATACTAATATCCTGTTTAGGTAGGGAGAGTAAAGGCCAAATGACTATACAGTCTCACACTAATAGACCCCAACCCATTGAAAATTGTGGTTTCAAATTTTATAATTTGAAATTGAATGCTTATTCTAAAGACCATATTTTCACTGCAATATGTTTGAGGCTGGCATCTATTGGGACCAATCCATTTATTCACATGTTAGAGAACAGCACCGATAGTTTAAATGTGGCCGGCAGACACATTTTTTCCAGAGTATGTAAGTTTTTTATGTAATCAAGTGTTTACATAATTATATTATTGTCTGAGTAACCCACAACACAAGCATTATTATTATTAAGCTATCATGGAACTCAATCTGTGTAAAAATAAAGTCCTAACTATAATATTTCTTTCTTTCTAACTTCTAGATAAGTTTATGTCACAGTTTATGATAATTAGTACTTTATTCATGAACAATACAGGATTTTATCTACCTTCCTTTATAGTCATTGTTTCCCACTATACTCATAACTATCTGCTTATTCAAGTTATAATTTCCTTTTTTTGAGGTGTAGATAAATTACCCATGAAATTACTGTTGTTTTAATTTCACATAGGTATATTTCTTCTTTCCAGAATAGTAAGTAAAGTTTCTAAATTAGCATGACACAACTAGAAATTATTTTGCCTATATATACTGCTACTGAAAAGTCTGATAACGCTCTGACATGCCACAAAATTCACAAGCCCGCCCTCAATAGTATGCTGATAAATAAGTACAGAACTATATGTGCCTACTTATGAAATCTTAGACTCTGGTTTATTTTAGAAATGTTCAGCTGCATCATTTATATCAAAGCAACACAAATTATGAAATACAATTTGAGGACTTTTAGTAGTAGGTAATAATACTTTAAAATTGTTAGAACATTTTGGTGTCAAGAATTTATCCCTGACCGACATGAAAAATTTAGGTTCAAGTAAAGTGAATTTCAAGCAGATACTTACTATTTAGGATAAAATCTTTATTGCTTTCATGTTGGTTAGCTTTATGTATTTAATTAGCTGAAATACATGCTTGATTGTCAACTTTGCCTTTGCACTAGTCAAACTCAAGATTGCATCTCTCTGCCCGGAGTGTTTATGAATAATATGAATTCACGTTCATCCCACTGTTTTACTAAAAGCCTACACTATGCTGGTAGAAACAAATAAATTCTCATTCCTATGCCACTGGCATAAGTCAACTTCACTGTGTCACCGACATAGGAGGAGGATTATTTTGGTCTCAAACTTTGTGACGCCAGCACTGAACATGTTAAATGTAAATAATTTAAGTTGACTACTGCAAAGTTTTTGCATTATAGGTTTATGAAAAAGTTATAAAAGGAGAAATAAAACACAGGTAAGTAGGTATGAACAGAAGTATTATAATAACATTTTCTTTACATTTTTTCACTGATATCTTATTATGCTGTTGCCTAAAAGTTGTGTAGATATCCCAACACATTTGCTTCACACTAAAATACTTCATTTCGTATGTCTCATGGACGTGTATAGTTTAAAACGAAAGTTGATTTGTCGCGAGATACGATTTTGAAGGTCGGATTTTATACAATGTTCGTGGTTATTCTCGCCCTGATTTCGGATGTGATAGTGGATCCACAACTTTTTCCAGGATATTTATCATTTTATTCGTGATTCCAAATATACCAAGACCCTTTTAAAGACTGTATTGTCGACAAATAGTTTTCATTATTTGCTGTCGAGTTTTGATCTTGTGAATTTCTTACAGCATCGATCTGATTGTATATTCAACTGAAGCTCATTCTGCACTCGATCTAAATATAAACACACACATTTATTAACAAAATAAAATAAATTAAAGGTGTTTACAAACACAAATCGTCGCGCAATTAAAATAACCTTAAAAACCACTCTGGTGTGTCACTGTCACTTTTTTATGTTTAGTTACTTCCACATTTTTACTGTTTTAAACGTTTTATAAGTATTTTACATTGCTAATAGCTCAAGTTATTTTAAAATAAGCATAAACTCGTGAAATACGGGACAAATTCAAAACATTGGCCGCCATTTTGGTTCCTAGATTTACCTAATACGAGCCGTTAACCGGTGCTCTGGCACCGGTTAAATGAATCGTAACCCTTTTACTGACGGATGGCATGGTGCAACGCAAATATGCACTTAACGTTCGTCGGAGCCATCTTTAACGATGAAGGGGGCGTCAAAGTGTGCTGGTGCAACCGGCCCTAGTGTACGGTAGTGATGACGAATGTGGCCCAATAATATTTTTCCTAGAATATACCAATAAGAAACGTATAATAATATTATGTTGTTAATTATAAAGTGAAATAGATACCACACACTAAAGAAAAAGCGATCAAGCCCACTGGTGGCGAAGCCGGGAATCGAACCCGGATCTCCTATCTTAGCTATCGCGGCTGACGTGTTGGACTGCTACCTGCTACACCACCTCGACCGAGGTCAAAGTCCCACTTACTGGGGTAGAATACCCATCTATTATGTACTAACATGTACGGTTAACTAATATGAACTCTAGGCCATTTTAGAACCCTGTCTTATTGACACCGTGTTCTATTTGCCATAGAAATCACCCTGTCATTTACTGTGTCAAGGTTCTATAATGGTCTAGGACTTTGGTTGACTGTACAATCAACCAATAGGCCACTCTACAACCATGTCAAAATGACAAGCAGTAACAGATTTCTTACAATCTGATTTATAACGTCACTATGACGTAGTTCTACATAACAGTGGCGTAGGGTTCCATTTCGTAACCTGTACCACAGAATATATAATAGTACAAGTACAGAAGGCTCACTGCTTTGATGTTCCCGAAATGCCGCATTTTTAAATACCTATAAAATTCTTACAAAGAAACGAGCCGCACGTGCGCGGCGTCCGGTGATAGGGTTGCCAAAGGATCCAAACGAAGTAATACTCACATAAAATGTTATACTATTATATTCAAGTCTTGGGTACTTTCTAGGTATATATGCTGTAGTTATATAATATGTTTGTTCAAATTCCAATATCACAAGCCTTATTGAACTTTTCCGTGGGACTTAATTGATAGTAGATCTGTGTAATAATGTCTTATGGCATTTATTTTATTCAATATGCCTATTTAACTAAGTATTATTAGCCATCCCACACGCGGACATCGCTTAAAAAAAACTCGCGACGTAAAGTAACAATAGAAAGTGCGTATGTGCATTCCGTGAGAACGCGCGCCACCCCTGAGTAGGCCGCGAACTCGCGGCCGCCAGGATGTACTTATAGCGCGGCGATAGAATCGCGGAGTGAGCCGCCCCTGCCTGTACGTTACTCT
This sequence comes from Leguminivora glycinivorella, assembly GCF_023078275.1. Lineage (NCBI taxonomy): Eukaryota > Metazoa > Arthropoda > Insecta > Lepidoptera > Tortricidae > Leguminivora > Leguminivora glycinivorella. Next base: position 27,796,038 of record NC_062973.1, on the reverse strand, counting down.
GTTATTCTTTATTAATCCTAAGCTCATCTCATCAGTCTCATCGCCGTTTGAGCGCGTCGTAAAACTGACGGCCAGCTGATTAATGATTAACTATGTAACTAAGGATTCCATGAAAACCAGGATTTAACATTCGTCGTTAAACTGAATTGATTAATGCAAAGTGGTTAATTAAGGTAGATTTAATATGGTTGTTGCTTTCACTACGTATATGATTACGAATAGTAGGTGTGGGATTGATGACGTGTTGGTCCCTTTATATTAATAATACAGGGTGATTTTGCAAGTACAGTTTTCATGATATATATCGGAGCGCCCGAGATACTCAAAAATATCTGAAAACCCCTCTAACGCCTAGGCAATAGACTAACAAAACTTTGAATTGTTGTAGTTACTTTTGAGGTCATAATGGTGAGGTGAAAGTGTTATTATAAGCCGAATGCTGAATTGAAAAAAAAAAATAGTGCCAATAAGTACTAGTACAGTAAATGAATTAATAGAAGCCCGTGACGTCACTCGCTCCCAATCCACCCGTGAGTGTTTGCTTGTTCGTGTCGCCGTAACTCGATAGCGAGTTAATGGCTGCGTGGGTGTTACAGAGCAAAACAGCGAACATACTCCAAAGTCACACACGGGTCGAACACGATAAAATAACATTTTTACCTTTTTTCCAACGTTTCGGCCAGGTTGCACTGGCCGTGATCACGGAAGACATATGTCCCAGCAAAGTTTCAACAGAGATGTAGACAACACCAAACTACGGATGTATAATATGGTGCATTGTAAAAAAACTTGTAGTGACAGGAAAACATAAACAAACTAAGATATTGAACTAACTGTTTTAAATAATCTGCAACAGCTAATTTCATTTAAAGGTGACGTTTGTACGCCCACACTGTCTTTCATCGCGTCATGATGACTCGCCATGCCATTCATTCTTAGAATAGCTTTTACTTGAAATGGCAAAAATATACGCGTAGGTTCATACGAGTATTTATTAAAAGTATTTATAGAGATAAAGCTCGATTTAGGCGGTTCAAGAAATTGCATGAAATGTCTAAGAAATTTGCTATCTACACAGTACAATGATGAATTTAGTCGACAATGGGATACCTTTGAACGGGTTGCAAATACGATACTAATAAAAATTCTAGGTGCGAATACGGTAATTTTTTTAAAGTTTCGAAAGTTCTATTATGGTCAGAAATACCGCAAGCGACAGACATTGTACATTAGTTGCGGCAGGAGTGGATAAAAAATCCCGACTATTTTGTGTCGGCCGTTTCTTCGTCACTAAACTTTCTAAAAGTTTCTGAAAGACTGTGGGAAAGATTTCATTATATGCGGGCTTCTAGTTGTCCTCGCAAAATCTCTTATGTTTGGTCTTCAGCTTCTCTCGAGGCGATCATGATGTTGTTGAAGGTGATTTACTTACGTACATACAAAACATATCCGTCAGGATGTTGATTTTCGGCGAATATCCTATAATATTGCCACAGATCTGATTTTATTTAAAAACAATTACGGATATAATATTACCTATTTTAAAAGAATTGAAGATCGGTCATGATTTGCGCTAATTAAAAGAGGCTATTTTAATTTTGAAATCGGATCAAACCAGTTCAAACGCCTAACAAGTCAAACCCAAATTATTCTCATACCTAGTAATAACACCCCTTCGTTTTTGCGTCGGGGGTTAAAAAGAAACCATAATCACATAAATATCTACGTAACAGATTTCTATGTAGGTATGTAACTTCCTGAAACGCTGAAATTCTGGTGATTCTCAGAGAAATGAGCAAAAATGGCAGCTGCTCGCAACAAGCGTAATAAAATTTGGCTCCTGTTTCACTTTGGAACAATATTTTTATGTTCATATTTCTTGAAGTTTCCTGCAATTCCACTTTTACGAGGGATGTAAAGTGAGTGTACAGACAGGATATTCTTTCACTTTGAATGTAGCTGCATGCTTACTATGAAAATATATTTTCGGATAGGTCAGAACAGTCACCGTTATAAGTGATAATTGTCGCTTTTACTCGTTTGTTAATTTTATATTGACAATTTAAACACGACATTAAAGTGCAAAGTACAGAAATCATCACTTATTTATACCGATGACTGTACCACACCTTTAGCGCTTATGAAAAATTAAATTCTAAAGATAACGTTGCGAATTGCGATTCGTACTTAAACAACTAGATACCTGGGAATTTTCAGAATTTGGGTCCCCCCAATTAGCAAAAGTTGTTACCAAAAATTAACTCGCTGTCAGTTTTGTGACGATAATTAAGCATAAAATCTGTTTAAAAATTTACTTCTGTTTTCAATCAATCAAATCAATCAATCAAATATTTTATTTCTTAGAATGTGGTACATTGTAGGTTGGTAATACATTTTTTGATCAGCACATCCTGCCACATACGGCATAGAAGTATTAATGCATGCATGTCATAAAATCAAGTCACTTGCTTATATAAAAATTATTCTTTAAATATCATAATTATTAATTTTAAATAAAGTGTTAATTATATTCAGGTTTAATAAAAAAAAATACATTTATAATTAGTTCATATTCATATTATTTACAATTAGGCGGCATCTAAGAACTCTTTAATGGAGTAAAAACGTTTTTCAATTAAATTAAATTATCGCTTAAAGCTTATTTCACATTCTGAATGTAGATTATCGCTTAAAGTTTATGTATTTAACACAAAAACAATATTTTTATTGAAATTTCATGTTTAATTATCGTCCCAAACTGACAGTGAGTTAATTTTTGTTAACAACTTTTGCTAATTGGGGGTCCCAAATTCTGAAAACGCCCACCTATGGGATTATTACTATTATTTATTAACACAGTGTAAAAGAGGTATCGAATGTGATGTTTTTATAGCCTCGTCCCGTCTTAGACAACTTTTTTCAACTCCTCTAGTGTTTCAGGTGCCCGTGAGCAGCGGTGACCGTTTACCACCAGGTGACATATATGCTTACTCGTTTGCCTCCTCAACCTACGTATGTATTTACAAAAATAACAGATCTCCAAGGACTATAATTGCCTAAATAACAGTAACTCAAAGATTTTTTTCAAACAAGCGGAAACTTTAACAACATCGATGAGCAGAAGTGGCCGTAAATGATTGAGGAACAAAGTCGGGCCGGGCCGAGTGCTCGAGTGCTCGAGGGCGAGTTGCTCGAGAGCGAGTTGCTCGAGCTCGGGCGATTTAGAGCACTTTTCGCGCTCCGAGTTGAGGCTAAGCCGTCCGGCGCAACTTCGGGGCTAAAGCGGGATTTAGAGTTCGGAAGTTTTTGTGGTGATTTTAAACATCTTAGCTAACTTGGTATGAAGGAAAATTGTTATGGACTTAGTTTTTTCGTAACGTAACCATTGAAGTATCAAGTAAGTAAGTAAATAAACTTAATAGTAATATTTTTACATTAACATTCAAAAAATCATGTTGTTTTTTAAATGTCTTTCAGTTAAATACTGATTATTTCTTAAATTTTTTAATTTTATTTATTTGGCTCACAAAACAAATTACAGACATTAATAGAAAAATAAATTACAATTTTACTTAAAGTACTGAGCTGGCCTATAATTCTAAACATGTTTGCACAGATAGTATTTGATTTGAGTAAATAATATGCGTTAGGGAGGTGAGATGTCATCTGTTATAATTAGGTACATTAATTGTGGAAGAGCAACTGACTATATACGTATACCTAATACATAATATAATTTAAAACCTCTTACTAATCTAATAATATTCTTTTATGTCCCAGAAAAGACATTTAAATCACACTTTCCTTTTTTATATTAATTTCGTTTTTGAATCTCACTTTAGTTGGCGCGGTCGGTGGGATCCCCAAATTTAAAATTACGCTGCTTGAGTTTGTAATTCCGTAATCAGACAATTTTATTTTGCGACAATGCACATAGTTTGGCAGCGGGTAGGGTCCAATAATTTCTAACCAGTAATCTAAAGATGTTGGTTTGGATCCCACGTATGTAAGGGCAGATCGTCGTTAATATTTTAATGATTGTAGGTAATCGACAATGTCTGATATACATATATATTTTTTCGGTTTAAAATTAAATTTTGTTTGTGCCACGCGCTCGCGAAGTCCGTCCAGCCTGTTCTCAATAACTTGGATCCTTAACTCCGTCCGACTGTTACACAAGTGTATGGCCGACTTCAGACTTTGTATTTTTCTACAACTTCTATTTGTTAAGGAGTCTTCGATCTAGAAGCTTGTAACTGCTTTTCTATTATGCCTTTAGTAGTTGCTGCTGGAAATTGTTACACAAGAACTTGTAAGGTTTTTTACTAGCTTTCTAGCAAAATAAGTAAAGAGTTTGTTACACCAGCTAGTTACACCAGGAATTTAAGAACCGTATTTGAATACTTTTGTGATGAGTTTCAGGACAAAATAGCAAATTGATTCAACTATGAAAGTGTTTTGGAACCTAAATTAATTTTTACAGTCACGCACGAGTCCAACGTGATAGAACAACACTATTTTACTATTTTTTCCAACGTTTCGGCCAGGTTACTAAAAAAGCCAGGCAGGTGTAAAATATATACAAAACGCAAGAATTTAAAGTGATAATGATTATATCCTTCTGTTTATGTGTATTACAGACAGAAAGTATCTAAATAGTAAATTCATTGTTACTTACATAATTCTGTCCATAAAGTTTTGGCATTGTACACTAGAAACAAAAACAAAAATGTATATATTATAGACTATTTGTTGTGATTTCCCTAGGTTCACAATACGTCGTTTCCGAGTCAATTATTAAGCCTAGCTATACAAGCGGCTAGCCGCCTACATACCTATCTACTATAGGTAAAGGGTCATATTAATGATTAACCAAGATTCATGCGCCTCGCCTAAGCCTCGGACGGAGGCTGCACCGCAATAGGCTCGTCTTAAGCCGTGTGTGGCCGCAAGCGTAGATTTAAAGCTGGCAGAAGTGTTCACTGTATACCTACAATTTAAATCAATCTTAGATGATAATAACAAATACTTTAATAAAGAGCATGGGTCGGCCGCTAGTTTGGGACGCTAAAATTCGTTGATACACTGGCGCCGTCCCATATTCCAGCCACCAGGGTTGCTGCTGGCGCTGCGGCATCTTCAGCTGAAAGCCTCAAACGCCGCAAATATGCTGCCCTAGGAAACAGCTACATATTTGCGGCGTACAAATATTTAGCTGAGGAAACCAATATTTCACTCAACGAATAAGTATCGCTATTACAGCGTGAAATAGTATTTGAATTAACTGTTCATTCGCCACAGAGAAATTATTGCCAATTTAACCACTGAAAAGTCTTATAAGCTAATGACAATAAAAACATTGCAAAATCTAGACTAGCCACATCCATATTATTCCAACGATATCCGTGGACGCACTTGCTCTGTCCGAGACTAGGTCTGACCTCTCTAGATGCACCAGATCCAATATGGCCCTTTGTTCACGATATGTGGACGAGCATTGTTTGGACGTAATATCTCTAGCGCAGAGACGGTCCAGTTGAGAGATCATAATCCTATATCTAACGAGTAAACAAGTGTTTGATAGATATGTTTCGAGTTCGTGCAATGTACCCCCTACCTATAATCACTTTATGAACCAAATTTTGAAAAATAAGGATCTACGTCTGTCTTATTTGAGGTCAATATTTCCGCACGCAAATATGAAAGAAATAAAAAAAAGTTATAAGCGTGGCTGAGATACAGGATGATTGAAGAGTTTTATTTAATAATTAATCATTATTCATAGATCATAGATGCGATTCCGCTTTAAAAATTCCACAGTAGGTACCATCAGCTTTGCTAGCAGGACATTCAGCTGGTCGTTCAATATTATCTGGATTGAAATTATAACACTTATCAACATAACGGGCAAACACGTTCCTTCCTAGTGCACTATTATTTCCAAAGCAAACAAGCCTTTCATCATAGTCTACAACAGATTAATGACATTGAAAATCCTCAGTACTTATGACTTTTTGAATAAGAGTGAAACATTACAGGCTACAGTTTTCCGATACTGCAAATTTAAATAATTGCGAGTGCGTTCGCGAGAGCAAATAGTTCGTGGAGTTAATAATAGGGTATTAAAGTAAAGCTTCGTCGGTAAATGATGTTTGCAGGCGCTTGAACGCTCGCGCGGGAACAGGAATAGTGAAGATAGGTCACTAAATAAAATAATGCCTGTGGACTATTTGGTGACAAAGAACGACGAAGTGAGACTGTCGGCCGACTATTGTCACTATTGTGAATTGTGAATAAGGCCACTGATCAAAATAGTTTACGCTTTAAGTATTTTTTTTTTTAGTATTATCACACCTCGGACACTGGCGATCAAATATATGAAAGAGGCGCGTTCCTAGCACACAGTCTAAGGTTGTGTAGGTGAACGCGTACTGTGCTTGTATGAGTGAAATATGACTGGTCGACTGTTCGCGTTTTTGACAGGCGGTAACTGTGAGGTAACCGAGAGGGGGTGGGCGGCACTTTCAGCGGGGAGCAGGAGTGGCCATACTGTACGATAGTACTCTTTATTATACTGTGGTATTATGTAACTTTCATGCCGATGACATAAATAAATGACGTCACGCTGCATATAGGATGATTGAAGAGTTTTATTTAATAATTAATCATTATTCATCAATCATTTTAATCATGACTTCAAAACTAATCTATATATACGTGAAATAATTAATACCTGCTTGATACGTGAAAAGTAAATTAAATTATTTGTGTTACCATTAATCCAAGCAGATTAATTATCCAAGCAGACACTGGCGAATCTGTATGTAATTTATTTGCCAACTATTTTGAAACTACCTTTCTCCGTAGTAGCTCTAATGGCGTTTTATCAATAACAGAACCTACCACTACCAGTAATAGTATATGCGACATTGAAATTAACCCCAGCGAAGTCCTTAAACTGCTAAAGTCAGTTAATGTCAATAAAGGTGCAGGCCCCGACCTTCTGCCGCCTATACTCATATCAAACTGTGCTGAAAGTCTCGTAAAACCTCTTTGTATTATTTTCCGTCGATCTCTGGCTGAAGGAACTGTCCCTAAACTTTGGAAATCAGCTTTTGTTACCCCCGTACATAAGTCCGGTGACCGATCCAATGTAAAAAACTACAGGCCAATATCTAAGTTATGCATTTTTGCCAAAATACTAGAAAAAATAGTTCACAGCCAAGTTTATTCAACTCTAAAAATTTCCTTTATAGCTGAACAGCATGGCTTTGTAAAAAACAAGTCGACAGATTCCAATTTATTAACATTTTGTGATTATGTTTCATGCAAAATGGAGTCTGGTGGCCAAGTAGACACCATATATACTGATTTCAGTAAAGCGTTCGATAGAATAGACCATCAAATACTAATGCAGAAGTTATTAACATGTGGCATCCATGGAAATCTTTTTAGATGGTTTACTTCATATGTTCAAAATCGATCTCAAGCGGTAGCAGTAAATGGCTATACTTCCTCCTGGGCTGGTATTCCCTCGGGTGTGCCGCAAGGATCTTTGTTAGGCCCTTTGCTATTTGTCATCTTCATCAATGATATCCGTTCCATTTTTAAATATTCTCAATTTCTTCTTTATGCCGATGACACCAAGATATATAGATCCATCAAGAATGTATCCGACTGCTTGCTACTGCAAGATGATTTAAACAGGTTCTCGAATTACTGTGTGGAAAACCGACTGGATCTTAATGTGGCAAAGTGCCATACGATGTCATTTACTCGCAGACCCAACCCGATTCTATTTAATTACTCCCTCAACTCCACTAGTATAAGTAACTCACTGTCTACTAGGGACTTAGGCCTTTATCAAGACCCAAAACTGATATTTGATATACATATAGATAAAATAGTAAAGAAAGCTTCCAGGTCTCTAGGCTTTATCATGAGGTCAACATCTAAATTTAATAATGTAAAACCTATTAAAGTTTTATATTGTTCATTTGTGCGATCAATCCTCGAGTATGCATCCGTTGTGTGGAATCCATGTTACGACATCTATATTAAGCGCATTGAGTCTATACAAAGAAAATTTTTAAAATTCTTACAATACAAAACTAAGACTACTGACTTATGTTATCGTGATAGGTGCATAAGACATCATTTTCTCCCCTTAGATTTGAGAAGAAAAGTTACTGATTTAGTATATTTAACTAAAATCATGACCGGGTCTGTTGATAGCCCGGAACTGGTTAAAAATATCAATTATCGGGTCCCTAGAGCTGTTACCTCTAGACATTACCGACCTTTGTCTCTTCCACCGACCAAAACCAACTATCGTAAAAATTCATACTTTATCCGAGCAGCGAGGTCGATGAATGAGCTGTGTCATAACAATGATCATTTGGATCTGCACCTAATGAAACCCGCATTAGTAAAGAACCTTATAGTATCTAGTTTCTTTGCTCCCCCGCCAGCAGAAGATTAAGGTAGATCTCGATTTTAATAAGTTTAATATGTATCAAATCAATACCTCATTATTTTTCCGTGGCATGTCCTGACGCTGCTATCTCATTAATCTCTGATTGTTTTGTGCTAGCCTGTAAATTACCTTCGCATCCTATCTGTGGAAACCTGTAATTGGCTTTTCAGATACACATTTTTGCTAACTTAGTTTTAGATATTTAAGCTGTTGGTTTTCCGAATAAAATAAAATAAAATAAAATAAATAAATAAATAAATTAAATAAATCAATAAATTATAAAAACAAAACAAATTGTTTTCTTTTCGTTTCACGTATCAAGCAGGTATTAATTATTCCACATATGAATAGATTACTTTTGAAATCATTTGTACATGATTAATTTGAATAATGAATAAAAATAAAAAATAAATTAAACTCTTGAATCATCCTATATGCAGCGTGACGTCAAATTTACGTCATCGGCATGACAGTTACGGGCCCTGATTATGACATTATAAGATTCTGAGAAATTGTCGGTAAATCTGACAAACATATAATTATGTATGTTTGCTTTAATATTCATATTTAAATGTACAGGCGGTTTTCAAATTAATGTTTTTTTTCTGTTTTTATAATTTACTACTGCCGGACGGAGAACCCATGCTCTGTCAACTTCCAGCCTCGGACAGCTGTTGTCATTATCGCCTACGCTTCAGTATTTTTGGACCGATATGAACTTCAAACTAACGCTTATCTGGAATGTCATAAACGCTCTTAAAATCTCTCTCTCTTTCCAACAGAGATGCGTTACGTGGATGTGTTTCATATCCACCAATCAGGTTAGTCGAACCCGTTCCCACTAGCACTACGCTTAGTGGAATGATGAACACGATTGGTGGATATCGAACACATCCACGTAGCGCATCTCGGCTACTGGAAAGGCACGCTAATTAATGCTCAATTGCAACTTGCAAGTGACCATGCCTATACCGTAGTGTCAGTTGCTTCGCTGGTAGCCTAGCGGTAAGTGCGTGCGTCGGTCGTTCCGGAGGTCGCGGGTTCGAACCCCGGCTCGCACCAATGAGTTTTTCGGAACTTATGTGCGAAATGTCATTTGATATTTGCCAGTCGCTTTTCGGTGAAGGAAAACATCGTGAGGAAACCGGACTAATTCCAATAAGGTCTAGTTACCCTTCGGGTTGGAAGGTCAGGTGGCAGTCGCTTTCGTAAAACTAGTGCCAAATCTTGCTTCGTATATCATGAAATATGTCCACTGTGGTCTGCATGTAAGTGCGTTTTTACATTATCCGATCCGATATCGGAAGTCGGACTGATATCCCATACATTGCAGGCGCCATCTTGGAATTTTCCCATAGAATTACTTCCGACATCCGATATCGGATCGGATAATGTGAAAACGGACTAAGAGTAAGCTGTGTCCTGATCCTGCGAGTGGACTGTTTTTACACACTGCCCTCTCTCGCCGGCGCTCGAATTTAATAATACTCGCTTTTTGTTTGACTCCTCCGTAGTTCCGATAGTCTCTTACCGTGTAAACGGTTGCTATGGATTTCAACGTCCAATGTCTTGCGTTCAATTTACAAGATACGTTATATTTGATTATTTTGTTAATTCCTTTTACTAATTTTATCAAGCTTTATAACTCTTGAGGGTAAAAAGTACAGAAATCGGCCAATTAGGTATGTAAAGTCAATATAAATAATCTGTAGATCAAAGTCAACCGCTGCAGTTTCCAATACAAAGGGCGAACAGATAATAGGTACTTGATAATTTTATACAATAAAACATTTCTTTTTAGAAATTTAATTATATTATACGAATAATTTATTTTTAAAGAAGAACGAAGAGCGTTCGAATATGTAAATACTGATCTTTCTCAAGTCACAAGAAATGTGAATAGCGACAGCTGTTGCTAAAGCCATCCATCACCCTTTTCCATTACTTATCACTTTTTACTACGTTTGCCAATGTCTGAACCGGCAATACTCGTACCTATCTATCCATTTTTATTAGCTTGCAAGACAATCCCATGCACTAAAATTTTAAGAAGCGATTTAAGTATTTTGATAATAAATAAATTGAATTGAATTGGAATTTATTTTCAAGTGTTAAACATTCACTCAACAGACTTTTAACCACATAATTATACCAATTAGATTTATTTCGTTTTAGTCCTAGTTACACTTTAATTTAATTACCAATTGCACAAAAATTTGTACAATTTATGAAAATATTAATTACATTAACATATGACACAATAAAAATTACACGTCAAAAAAAAAAAACTAAACCTAACTTAACCTAGATATTAAGTAACACATAAAGTACACAAAGCAAAACACCAATCTATTCTTAACTTACTTAACTAACTATCAGTCAAAAATCCCCCCCCCCCCCCCCCCCCCCCCCCCCCCCCCGCGTCATCCCCGGTGCAAAGGTGCCCAACACGCTCGCAGCATTGCCACGCTGAATCGCGATGGACAACCTCTGCACCAGGAATGACCCGGAGCGGGGATCTAGGCGGGGGTATTGTTAAACTGAACAGTCAAGGTTCAACAACTATCTTAGTCTATCGTATTCGTCTCAATGAAGGGCAAAGAAATCATGATGGCATTATGATTTGCTTGCCCTTTTCCCAATCACTAGGGGTCGGCGCAGCATTTTTTTTTCTTCTTCCTCCTTCTACCTCTAGGGCCATGAATGCTTGTTGGATAAAATACGTACCGAACCAATACTTTGTACAATATACAATACAAAGAGGCGTAAAATATGTTTGTTATATTTGTATTTCTACACGATGTTTTCCTTCATCCCAAACTCTCAACAAAGCATCAAAGAATAGTTCAAGCACACTTAACCAGCGTCCCAACATCTTGTCGAATCCTAATGAGGCCTGTGTTGCTCATTAAGCAAATGCAACTTTAATTGCATCTCAAGGCGGCCATTTTGGACCTACGAGTCTCTGGACTCGAGTCTGTCCTCTGAGGATCTGCGGCTTTGTGCGACAACACGGGTTTAAAAGGAATTTTGAAAGTGAACGAGTCAAAGAAAAAGAGTAGTTTAAGAAAAGTAAAGTTTTGATAACGAGATAAAATAAAAGTTATGTTGATAAGTATGCCTTGTTCCTTTGTTCAATTAAAATATAACAAACTTTCAGTATTTGTGTGAAAATAATAACATGAGAATGTTGGGTCATGGTGGGGTCAAAATCGTTCGAAAAGCGGGTCTTTTTTTCTAAAGATTATTAAAATTTTACCATCTGGATATAGTATATCTGGAATTGTTCGTAACTAAAATCAAAAGTTCTACCCAAAAATGTTTAAACCACTCGTTGATTAGGCTGAGCAGATAATTATCCGAGTGTTTGTGTCGCAATATTGGTTGCTGACCGTACACTTTGCGTGTAAACGGACACTTAGTCGAGTGTCAAATAAAAAGCGCGCATTACGAGTAACGTCACGTTAGTAACAGTAATAACAATAATAAAATCGAATGTCTATGGAATTTGGTATGTACAGACTTTACTGTGAACGCAGTGAGATTTATGACATTAGGAATCGTTAATAGAATATGATAAGAAATTAGGTACTAATACTACTGTCGTATATGTACATCTGTGACACAAGATGGATTACAAAGTTACAAAAAAAAAACAGCAGTTTTAGTTTTATTTGCCGCGTATAAAATATAAAACTTTTAATACTTTTTTGCTTTCGAGTGATACGAATAATTACAAAATTTGCTACAAAAACATTTGAATTTAAAGTTAACGACCTACTTTTCGTGAGTTTTACTAATCAGCAAGCTTTAATAATAAAAAATCATAAAAACAGGAAAATGTATCCAAATTATTCGTTCTAGTTTTCGAGAATTGTTAATTACCGCATTGATTATAATATTTTCCTTAATGAATAATGTACGAGTAGATTACCATTTCACTTGTTTTCATGTAAATAAATTTTTTCTTTCCAGCATTTATTTTGTCTGTTATTTTGTTATTTTTCCCCTCACCAGCTCGGAAACACGTGTTTTGTCCTTTAATACCAGCGGGTAAAAACGCATTTTATCCACTAGTGGGTAAACCTTGAATAAAGTTAAATTAACTGCTTTAAAATTAATAAAAGTAGGTGAATCTAGTAATAAAGATGATTTACCACCTGTGGAACTACTGGAAGCAGTGATAAATGCATTTTTTGCTTTGTAGTTTCCTCGCTATAGTGAAGGGAAAAGTTTTGTGTTACACTCAGGTGCAAATGTATTTTACTTCTCGAGTGTTAAAAAAAGCTTCGCTCGTGGTTCAACTATAGAATCCTTTCACTTGCTCGTTTTTCAATTCCACACTCGGCGTTAAAATACAACTTTGCCCCCTTGTATAACAAATAACTATTATATCCAAGTGATAGGACGTCAAGCTTTTGTATAGGTACATTAGGTACCTACCTATAGTACCTATTATATTGTATAAAATTGTTTATAAAGAGTTTGAGTATTTAAAAAAAAATTCAAAACGTAATAAATGTAAGCGGATGAAACAACGCACCAAAAGTACCTGACATCCTGAATAACTTTTTTTAATTATATAGGTATGAATCTGTATGAATTGTAAATTCATTATACGCCATATAATCCGTTTCCATAGTTTTATTTCACGAGTAACTATTAGGTATGAATCTGTTAAGTTTATAGTTCGCGGTCCGAACTGTCAAAAGTTAGTTATTATTTCTATGTACGATTACATATAGAAATGTTACATTTGAAGCGTTGCTTGATACGATACTTTTGATGGTGACTGTAACTTTGTACTTAATAAGTAATATTTTGGTGTTCAACTTTCTAATTCTATAGATTGATTGAGTAAATTATAATACAAGCAGTTGGAATTATCTGGTCTCACATTAATTTAGAACTTTATACCAACACAACAAGGTTGAGTTCCACATAGTTTCCATTTTGTTTAAAATGAAGAACAGCATTTCTTTGTGTCTGAGGCTCTTGAGAAGAATCGGGCGGTATTAAAGAATGTCTGGGCTGAAAAGCAAAGTATGTTCGGATGTGGAGATATTTCATCATGCTTTCCGTGTTGATGTCTCATTATGGGACTCAAACATTTGTTTAAATTAAGATTCCTATGTAGTTGTAGGCATATCTATTTTCCTGCCTCTGAACATTGCATCTTTTCTCCAAACTGTTTAGTTCCACTTATTTTTCATTTAGTGCCGTTTCATAACTAAAAATTGGTACAAATTGGGATTTTCCCATTACCGATTTGTAACCACGTTTGGTAACCGGCTTCGAAACAGGAAAAAGAATCCCGTGTTGTAACTGGTTACAAAATGAGTTACCGATTCGTAGCCGGGGTTGGTAACCAGCTCCTAGTAAATGGGAAAAAATATCCCATGTTGTAACTGATTTAAAAATGTTTTTTTTCGTCATGAATATATGATTTATTCGAATAATGCTGACCATTATGTATATACGGGCAGAAGTTAATTTTTATAAAACCACTGTGCATTGAATGAATCCTTTAACGCAATTTTTCGTCAATAACATCGGATATTGTTTCGACAGTCGCAAGACGGATGGCGCTCGGTTCGTTGTCGCGATCGCTCGATTTGTCGTGATAAATGTTGTTTGCGGGATAAATCTGTCGTGTCACGAGCTGTAAACTGTCGTTCATATTTTTGGGCATAAATTTTGATCAGTTGAAACACAAAAATATTTCTGGGATGATAAATGCCTTTGAGACACACTGGTGGGAGACTTCCGAGGATAGGGATACGTGGAAGAGTAAGAGGGAGGCCTTTGCCCAGCAGTGGGACAATGTGGGCTAATAATAATAATAATAAACGGAAACCTCACGCCGCTCTCCTTGGCGAAACAGAACTGGCGCAAACCTGTGGTACTAAGTGCTGCGGACCGCAGGGCGGTATGGGAGAGCAAGCAGCTACACGGGCGGTTCTACAAGGCCCTCACGGGACCCGATGTAGATCTGCTCGCATCGGTGAACTGGTTACGATTCGGGGACCTCTTCGGAGAAACCGAGGGTTTTGCCTGTGCAATTGCGGACGAAGTTATGATGACGAACAACTACCGGAAATATATCCTGAAGGACGGTACGGTCGACATTTGTCGGGCATGCCGCCGTCCCGGAGAGTCACTCAGGCATATCATTTCCGGTTGTTCTCATCTTGCTAACGGCGAGTACTTGCACAGACATAATCTCGTAGCCAGGATTATTCACCAGCAACTTGCTCTTCAATATGGCCTTGTGGACCGCGAAGTACCGTACTACAAGTACTTACCTGCGCCGGTTCTCGAAAATGGTCGTGCCACGCTCTATTGGGATCGATCTATTATCACTGACAGGACTATTGTAGCCAATAAGCCTGACATTGTGATAATAGATCGACTGCAACGCCGGGCAGTGCTCGTTGACATCACCATCCCCCATGATGAGAATCTCGTGAAAGCCGAGAAGGACAAGTCCAGTAAGTACCTAGACTTGGCTCACGAGATAACCGCCATGTGGGATGTTGAATCAACGATCATTGTTCCGATAGTAGTTTCAGCGAACGGTCTCATAGCGAAGAGTCTCGACCAACATCTTAAGAGACTCTCGCTAGGTGGCTGGATCAAGGGCCAGATGCAGAAGGCGGTGATCTTGGACACAGCGCGGATAGTCCGACGGTTCCTCTCTCTGCAGCCCTAACCACCGGCAGCTTGGGCCCTGCCCCGCTGCTGGCGGCACCCTAGGTTAGGTTTTTTATAATGTGTTTATATATTTTGTATTGTTTTGTATGTGGTTTTGTATTTTACTTTTATAATCATATTATAAAACCTAGCCTAAGAATTAAAATGAATAAAGAGGAATAATAATAATAAATGTCTGCAAAATAATTTTACACTTAGAACCCAAAGTTGATAACTTTTTCATTTGAATTTGAATACCTACTTAATGAATTCATGTACCTATAGTGTTCAATATAGAATACCTTCACTAAAACATGTATTCAAATTTATTGCAATCTAACTTCTCATGTCACAACACCACGAATAATCAAACCTCAACCTTATCAAAATGCCCTAAGGAACATAACCACAAATACACAATTTAAATTTTGAAAAAATCCCTGACATACGACCCATACCTATCAAAAATGGTCAAGAATATAATTCAGCTTCAAACAATAAAAGCCTAATTCTAAATCGGGTTATCCGTTCAGGAGTTACGATGCTACAGACCGACGCATACACAGACATGTCAAACATATAACACCCCGTCGTTTCTGCGTCAGGGGTTAAAATTTCACTATAGTCTGATATGCCAGTGACATGCACTTGGTAAGGCAGGCCGCTAGGGCGGGCGGCTCAGTGGCTCAGTCGCGCGTCGCCCGCCGCTGTGAGCGTGCGTGTCTCGCTGCCAGTGTAGCACCAACTTTACGTGCACGGACTGAAGTTCATACGAGAAGGGAGGGAAGTTTAGGCAGCGGTAAGTTGTATTTGAGTTTGGTCTTACCTTCGGATTTTGTGTTGATTTGGTACTAAACACGACATTCTTTTTTGACGACCGGTCTGGCTCAGTCGGTAGTGACCCTGCCTGTTAAGCCGCGGTTCTGGGTTCGAATCCCGGTAAGGGCATTTATTTGTGTGATGACTTGATGAGCACAGATATTTGTTCCTAAGTCATGGATGTTTTCTATGTATATAAGTATGTATTTATCTATTTAAGTATGTATATCGTCGCTTAGCACCCATAGTACAAGCTTTGTTTAGTTTGGGGCTAAGTTGATCTGTGTTAGGTGTATCCAATATTTATTTATTTATTAACTTTTTTCAAAATAAAAAAAGCCATATTTGGTAGTAATAGTACCAAAACAAACCTTCAACCAAATTACGTATTAGCTTTAACCCTTTAACGGGCAAGACTCAAAAAAATCGTGAGTTCAAACCTCATCGCCATCCTGTAGTACTAAAAATTCTGTACAAGAAAAAAATACAAAAAGATAGTCATACAGGGTGGTCTTTTTTGAAACCGGTGCCCTATTGTACCGAACTTCCGCACCCACTCACAACCTCGTCACTCCCAACATCGGCTCAAACCCGTCTACTACGACTGCGAAGTCCACCGTGACAAAGCCTCAAAGTGCTTTACAATGACATCTTAGCTGTCTATTGGTAATCCCTATGTCGCCGCAGTAACGCACACAAATAAACAGTTTTATAGTTTATGATGGCAATTAGCAATTATTTCATTAAGTGTAGTGTGAGGTTTTGAGTGATACCAGAAACACGTTGTATAAGGTGTTTTGTTGAACAAGTGCCATCTAGCGGAGTTGTTTTACAATCGCTCGCCCGATCAATAACTTCGTTCGCTATTCGCTACCCATGTACGTCTCTCAGTAGTTCTTAATGTTTAGTATTTGCTGAAAGATGGCGCTAATTTCAATAGACGATAACAAGCTTAATTATTTTTGTGTAATCATTTAATTCATCTGAATTCTGACATACTTTTATACGAATAAATAGATACAAAGTTACATTTAATCATTAATTTCAATATTTGTTCTTTTATAATGTTTCTTATTTATAGCTAGATGAAGTTGTTCAGTTACACTATAAAGGGTTAAAACTGTTACAAAACTTGACAACTTTATTTGAAATAAACTTAACACATCTTCTTAATGCTGAAAAGTTTTTAAAACTAATTATAATGCACACAGCAGCAGTAACTGTCACAATATATGTATTTTGACAGTTTTATGCGAGTATTTTGCAAATTTTATAAAATGTTACGACGTTTCATACAAATACAGCCAGCAAATATCCAACTCGTTTTTCTGAGTTGCAAATCACGTTTGATTTAAAGCAATTTTAGATAAGCATCTCCCGAAAAACATAACGAACCGTAAAAACATCCAAACAAGTTCCCCGCAGTTATTAGAAACGTCGCAAACTCGGTTAACAGTCCCCGTAAAACACACGCTCATATAAATCAGCTGCTGGTTGACGGAAGAATAAAATATGCCGCGAATCACAAACTTATAAAAACATTCCTTTTCATCCTTATTACTTTACTCTCTAGGGCCGTATTTGGGTGTAAATACAGCTTTTTAACATTGTATTTAGTGCGTAAAACTTGGAGTCAGTTATTGCGTAACTTTTCCCATTGTAACGTGTCACCTTGTCCCTGTTTTGGGATGGGGGGGGGGAGCCTCATCCCCCCCTACCCTCTAGATTAACCCGGTAATGGGTGGCTTAGATAGCTGACAGTTCAACCCGGAATAGATGACTCCTGTTTAGGATGAATATCTGGATTGTTACGAAGATACTCGTTGTATTTAGTTAGCAAGTGTGTCGCTTAACTTCAAACCTGGGTAAATCCATTCTGCTTTAAGGTTGAATTATATAAAAAAATATAATATGATCTAAAGATAATCAACCTTATAGCAGAATGGATTTACCCAGTTTTGAAGTTAAGCGACACAAGTTACAGTACGTATAGTATGAATTTTCTGAGATGCACTTTTCGGTTTTGCCCTAATCTGTTAAACAAAGGCCTTTGTTTCTATTATTCGCCGCGGTTAGCTCCCGTTTCCACAGCACGTGCCAAAGTCTCAGTGTAGTTAAAAAGCAACTATCATGATAGCAATAAGGTTCAAATCCATAAAAAGCCCTTTCGGAGATAACACGTTTTGTCATCTTCAAAAAAAGTTACCTGCACACTGCAAACTGTTTAATAAATTTAAACCTTATTGCTATCATGATAGTTGCTTTTTAACTACACTGAGACTTTGGCACGTGCTGTGGAAACGGGAGCTAACCGCGGCGAATAATAGAAACAAAGGCCTTTGTTTAACAGATTAGGGCAAAACCGAAAAGTTCATCTCAGAAAATTCATACTATACTGTGGCCTATTTTACCATAGTGACATCGACTCTGAAGTCCGTGTTATTTTAACTAATATTATCGGCATGTATCTCGTGCAAATTTATACTATGAATGTGTGCATTGTGTTAGCGATATCAAAAATTCGCGGTAACAATATTGAAGAAAGCCGTCATTTACTAGCACTAGAGGGAAAGCCTTTTCAATAAGATCCATTACGGCTGCAACCTGCAACACTTGATTCGCTAGAAACCCGCTAACGAGTTCTTTACGAAGTAGTAAAATTTCACTAACATGTCTTAATACTTTGTATGTTGCACAACACATACATAATAAAAAAACTGCTCTTTCCTTCTCTGGATACGATTACTTATAAAAAGTCTAACGAAATATCATAATATCTAGGTTTAAAATTGTTAATTCTCAAAATCTGTGAACACCCTCATCCATACTATCCATACTAATATTATAAATGGGAAAGTGTATGTGTTTGTTTGTGTGTTCGTCTTTCACGGCAAAACGGAGCGATGAATAGACGTGATTTTTAAGTGGAGATAGTTCAAGAGATGAAGAGTGACATAGGGTACTTTTTGTCTCTTTCTAACGCGATCGAAGCCGCGGGCAAAAGCTAGTTTTTCATAAAGTAAACATCCAAAGTTAAAATTTTCAATGTCTCTGTTTGAGAAAATGTTCGGTTTCTTTAATTTAAATGGATCTACTGATTCAAACTTTCACGATTTTTACACATATTTAAAACTGCAAACGGGACTTAATCGCGTATTTACTATGTTTTGTTTGTTTGTATTATATTTGTTGTATGTTTTTTTTTATGTTTAAAACATTAGTAAATACGCGATTAAGTCCCGTTTGCAATTTTAAATGGATCTATCAGGACACAACTGAAACTAAATATTTTTCGTTATAATATTCTGTCACTAGCTACTGAGTTCTTGATTCTCAAATCTTTTCTAATTCCAAGTACTAATAAGAGGAAGTTGACAATGTCGACAAAATCGTTAACTCCTCGTCAAATCTTACTTTATTAGCGTCTGTATCGTAAAGTTATTAGATAAACATGATTCATTTTCAATTTGCAATAAATTACATTTCTATATTGCAAACTCATCATCATGAAAATAGCTTATAAACGTTATATTAATAAATTATTACGAAGGTAAGCAGGTTTCTATCCCTAAGTTATACTTACATTTATTATGATAAAATTTCTTCACTTGAATTGTCATTTTAATCGACTATGAGTCGGTTGAATTGCACCATACTGTCTTTCGCCGTTAAAACGTTTACTATAACATTAATGTAGGCATGGGAAGTTCCAATAGATCTTCTGATGCGTGATCTGTCGGACTGTTAACTATAGTTGATGCAACTGGCCCTAAGCTTAAGTTATTAGTATCTAATGTATTTAAAAACCATTCATGCCTAAACCTACTTTATTGTTAAAAACATTGAAATACCTGCAACCAAGTCGCCCGCGATAAAATAAAAAATGCGCCAAATTGCAGTCATAAACATGCGATCCGATTTCTTTACTACCGCCTGCGTGTGAAGCCGGCTTTATGTTTGCTAGGCAAACCTATTTATGGCCTGGCGCCGATGGAGTGTAAAATAAAACATTCATAAATTATCTTTTTAACTTCCTTTGGTATCACGATAATTTGATAGAGTAAGTAAGTAAATCGGTGGAGAGCACAAACATCCTGTAACTGACGCAACTAACGACTCGTCCAGGCTTCTCACGGATATTATACGTATAACTATAAACATTCCTCTTAAATCAATATATCTATTAAAAAGTTACGCTTCAATATCCGTTGCATAGTTTTTAACCCCCGACGCAAAAACGACGGTGTGTTATAAGTTTGGCGTGTCTGTCTGTCTGTGTGTGTGTTTGTCTGTCTGTCTGTCTGTCTGTCTGTCTGTCTGTCTGTGTGTCTGTCTGTGTGTGTGTCTGTCTGTGGCATCGTGGCTCCCGAACGGATGAACCGATTTATATTTCGTTTTTTTTTGTTTGAAAGCTGAGTTAGTCGGGAGTGTTCTTAGCCATGTTTCATGAAAATCGGACCACTATGTCGCGGTCGGGGGTTTTTCAAAATTTAATAAAGCATATGCATGCAATGTAAGCATGCAGAGGGACAGACATTGTGAGATTTCATTTAGCTAGGCCATATATTCGTAATTACGAGTAAGATGCTTTTTCTTTGATTTCCCGGTGTTTGATTGTCCTGAAATTAGACATCTTTTCATACTTTCGATGAAAATCTCATATTAAATAAATAAATAAAATAAAATAAGCCTTTATTTCTGTTTTACATTTCCATAACGTTCTTAAATTATAACGTGTTTTTCCTCTTCCGACGATTGGGTTTTGTAATAACAGCTTGTCTTTCGACAAAGGCCTCCTCTAAAGATCTCCATGTCTCCCTATCTCTTGCGATTCTCATCCATCCTGATTATCCATCTCATATTATTGAATCATGAGCGTAATCCGATGTGGTGGAGTAGGAAATTGGCCAACACAATACATAAAAGTTTAGGCTCATTGAACAGATTTTTAGTAGTGTTTGACAGCCATACCATTCAACCCCTTTGGCAGTTAAGGTAAAAAAGTGATTCTTGTAAATAAAATCGAGAAAACTTTCTAGCTAGCGCTGAATGACTAAACATAATTGTAAATTAACCTTTCATTGCTTTGTAGAAGACTAGTCTGATTCCTGAAGCAGAAATAAAAGTAATTAAAAACTTCAAAATACTATTTTAAAGTTGTTAATTAATTTTCTCTAATTGATAAACTTGTCAATTATTTCCCGACGAGAACTTAGTTGTTCGGGGAATTAATTGGGTCAAATCGCACAAAAAATCGTCAATTCTGAAAATCGGGAGCAAGCCGACAAAAATCGAGTTTAATTTAAAACCAAAAGTGGTGAGTTGATATTCTGTGACTTTTCGAACGATGCGCACAACTGCGGATTGAAAATGCAATATGCAGGTCTGCTATTCTGAATGAATGCGAGAGCTTTTGAGAGCCTACTGGATTCTGTAAACATATTTTGAGTTTTGGAAGAAAGAGAAACAATGAAAGAGACTGAAGTAAATAGAACGGGGAAAAACATAATGAAAGGGACTATACGTAGAGAAAATATAATCGAAATAAGAGAGGGCCATTAACTAATATTATCGAAGATAACAAGAACTAAAGACGATCGTGATGAATGAAAAATGGGCGACGAATGTAGAATGTGGCGAATAATTCAGAATTTAGCAAAAAAGGAATGTCACGATCCAAAACGATAGGTAGGTCAATTCTATCTTTCATATGTCTTTTGATTAAAAACTCCAATACTCTCAAGTACGATTAGGTGTTGTAAGGTTGGATGTCCAAAACGGGTAGAACATTAAATTTGTACTGGTGCTTCTATCAAGGCACTCTGCTCAGTATCACACAGGAATGACATCCGAGGCGATTGCAGCAGACGCCTATTAAGTATTGAGGCGCTTTAGTTCGTAGATTTTCAATGCTTACGGATGCAATGAAGTCCTAGGCATATGAATTTATAAAACCTTTCTGCTCAGTACGTAGACTTTCGTCGTATAAAATACCTAGTTCAAAAATATAGTTTTTCACCGCCCCAAAGGCAACGTATGTAACGAAATGCACATTTTCAAAGTAGGTACATAATTTCCAGGCTTTAACTTGGGTGCGGAGTGACATCAGCGACTTGCATGCAGCAACTCTGAAGTTGCATAGGCTACGGAGACTACTTACCATCAGGCGGACCGTATGCTTTTATGCCACCGACGTTGTACTTAATTGCCAAAGATCCTTGTACCGTACATAAGTTGACACAGCATGCTCACATTCGACAGATAAGAGCGGCACAGTTTCGGAGCACCTATCACGGGTATCGCGACAATCCGCCATCGCCGTGAATGGCCCGGAACCTACTCCGGCTTAATGGAGTCGCACTTAGATGGATGAGGCATGAGCGCGAGGCGAGGACTGCAATCATAAAGAGGATAAAAATACCGATCTTAGAATCTTGAAAACGAGACTAGGTAAATGGAGTATCATTTGGAGGGACGAGGAAGAAAAGCAACAGCAACATAAAGTATGCAATGTTTTAGAGTATAACACCGTTTTGCAAACCTAGTAATCCTTTACCCACACTCCCACTACTCTCTTACACCTGGGGCCCATTTCTCAAAACTGAAAGCTACAAGCGGAAGTCTCTTTCCAACTTGTCATATTAGTCATTGACAACCACTTGTAAATTGGAACTTGTAGCTTCGAGAAATGGGAATGGGGCCCCCCTGTGAGGACAGGGGCCCAGGGGCTCAGGGGTACATCGGCAATCACACTGGAGGCAGTATGATTGCCAATGTACGGACACTTTAGGAACTCAGCAACTGGCACACTTACTATGCTCTTTCGGTTCAAATTCAGCTTTCAGTTGAACTGAAAAGGGATTATTTTTACAAAACGTAATTTTTGGTATTAGTAAATAACCATTTGGGGGGCTTTTTAACCGACTTCAAAAAAAGGAGGAGGTTCTCAATTCGACTGAATGTTTTTTTTTTTAATTTGTATGTATGTTATTCGATATCTCCGAGAATCATGGACCGATTTTCAAATTTTTTTTTTCAATATATCAGGTATAACCCCGAGATGGTCCCATTGGCACCAAGTCGGGATCTGATGATGGGATCTTGGAGAAATCGAGGGAACTCTTCAAATGTTATAGGCACATGTAATGTTTTTAGTGTATTTAAGGTACACCAGTATTTACGCCTGATGGTAATAATTTTATGTGGATGAGCTGATGATGGAAGGTGAACTCCTCAATGGTTAGGAGTTAAAGGATAATTCTTTCACTACTGCATATGGTTCGGTGGGGCAAACAGGAAATAGCAAGGCGACGAACAGGTCTGGCACCAACTACAAAAATAATTGATTTGTTTATAATTTGGATGTTTAGATTATTGCAATCCGATAAGAAATCTGAATTCAAAGGTTTATTATTTTTTGCTTTTTAGTTTCTTCGTGTTTTGTAACGCGCTTATTTTTGAAGGCGGTTTTATTTTTAACCGACTTCAAAAAAGGAGGAGGTTCTCAATTCGACTGAATGTTTTTTTTTTTTTTTTTTTTGTATGTATGTTACTCGATATCTCCGAGAATCGTAGACCGATTTTCAAAATTTTTTTTTGATCGAACGGGTATAACCCCGAGATGGTCCCATTGGCGCCAAGTCGTGGTCTGATGATGGGATCTTGGAGAAATCGAGGGAACTCTTCAAATGTTATAGGCACATGTAATGTTTTTTGTGTATTTTTCAAATGTGCACCAGTATTTGCGCCTGATAGTAATACTTTTATGTGGCTGAGCTGATGATGGAAGGTCAACTCCTCAATGGTTAGGAGTTAAAGGACAATTCTTTCACTACTGTACATATATTCGGACTGATACATATAATATCACTAGAAACCACTAAAAATCAACAAATAAATTAACTTTTTAACAAAAAATAAAACCGCCTTCAAAAAAAAAAGCGTGTTACAAAACACGGAGAAACTAAAAAGCCAAAAATAATAAACCTTCGAATTCAGATTTCTTATCGGATTGCAATAATCTAAACATCCAAATTATAAACAAATCAATTATTTTTGGAGTCGGGACCAGCCTGCGTATGGTTGGGTAGGGCAAACAGGAAATAGTAAGGCGACGAACAGGTCTGGTACCGACTACAAAAATAATTGATTTGTTTATAATTTGGATGTTTAGATTATTGCAATCCGATAAGAAATCTGAATTCGAAGGTTTATTATTTTTGGCTTTTTAGTTTCTTTGTTAAAAAGTTTTTCATATATTTTTGTGACGCTTTCGCTGTCGAGTAACGTATTCTGAACTCATGGCAACCCTTAACTCTCGCTCCCGCTACTCTCTTACACCGGTCCTTAATGCAGCCTCCAGTGTGAGTGCCGATGTACCGACACTTTAGGAACTCAGCTACTGGGACACTTACTGCGCACTCTCGGTTCAAGTTCAGCCTTTAGTTTGACTGAAGAAGAAAACTGTGAATAGCGAAACTGCAGTATCGTTTTTTTTTGTTTCAAGATACGAGTATGTCATGTGTGATATCTTAACCTCGTAGGGCCCACCAAAGTTAGTTTTCCCGTTTTGAATTTGAACTTTGTTCTATAAGTAAACTGGTACGAATTTCGTTTTTTTCTTTAAATCAATGAATCAATGAAAATTCTACTTTATTTGGTTCATGAAAGATTCAGAAAATTCGATTGCAACAATATGTACATTGTAATGTACATTGGGCCTTACGAGGTTAAACGTTGAATTAAGTCGATAGAGTCAAACATATTAACAAATTGATTATTTAATAAATATTACTGTTGATCGATACAGATAGGTACATTAAGGGCCAGTTGCATCAACCACATTTGACAGACACATCATCGAAACGCATCTGATGTCTATGGAACTTCCCATACAATAAAATTTAACGAACGCTTTAACGGTGACAGGCGGTTTGATGCAACCGGCCCTACATTAGTACACACTGGGTAATAAAACAGTCACGAATCCTTATAAAGGTGGGACTAGGACTACATATTCTTTCATAATAAATTTTAGTTTCTTTCACACATACCTACATTTCCAATCAACACACTTTAGCTAAGACAGAAAATTGCAAACCGGAATTAGCTTCATCCACATTCCACAGCGCACTCGTAAATTCTTTGATCGTGTACTTGACGGGATTGGTTCAGCCTCGGCCGGAATAATGAATTCTCGGTGCCGTTTAGATACCCGCAGTGGGTCCCGCAATGCGTGCGTCAAGACACACCAAACAACGCGACGCGATTCGAGCTTTAAGATAATTTGAAGATACGTCAAATATTACTTCAACGTACGATTATTTCTTCTCTTATTTTGTCGGGTTTTCCTTCATTACTTGTTATCACGGATGCGTCGCTTCTGACACTGTCATCATATCGGTCTATGTCATGCCTAGAGATATTATTTTAAGAATCGATAAATAAATCAGTTTTGAAGAATTTATAAATGGCATGTCAGAATTTAAATTGTTCAGTATTTTTGAATAAAATTTTACATGGTATTATTTTGTTTTATTGTCCTAGGTCATAAAATAATTTTAATATCTGATAATCAAAAGTTACAATATCATCAAGTTAATTAATAAACTCCCGCTACCCCTCAAGCGGTGTCCCGCCGTTCCAAGCAAAAGTAATAGTGGAAATTAAGCTCCCAGCATTTTCGTAGGAATTATGAATAATTCAAGCTTGCCTAACTTAAGTAATACACCTGATGAAAGTTCCAAGTACATTCGGAGCAAAAGTTCTGTTATCTAACGCTACTTTCATGTCCTTACCTTCCCGGCGTGGGGTTTTTGTAAGGAACTTTCTTACTTGGCTTTAGCAAGTTAGCAAGAACGAAAATAAAAAATGTCTTGATATCATACAATCGTCATTCGCCTGTCCTTATCCCAGTCACTTGGCGTCGGCTCAGCATGTTCTTCTCTTTTCATATCGCCTGTCATCTCATCATTCACTTTTTTACGTTTCATATCATCGTCCAGCCACCTTTTCCTCGGTATCATACAATGTATCTTAGTTAAACTAGCCTTGACAGCTATTCTTAAAGCTTTTTACAAAGAAATTTTACATGTGTACATCAGTTTTCTGTCTGTCTGTCTAGTTATACCTACGCCATACCTAATAAAGTTAGCATTTATATTTTGTGTAGTTAGCCGAAATAATTCTTCTTTAAACGTGAACAAAAAAAATCTTGTTTCTCTTGCTTAGATACCCAGTTCTCTACAAATTGTATGAATCAAGCAGTGTGCAAATCCTGTCGACTCACTAGTCATTACTAGCGTATTCACTATTCACGCCTATCTCTCACGCTTGCCTGCTCGCCGCTGAATGAAT
Source organism: Leguminivora glycinivorella (assembly GCF_023078275.1). Taxonomy (NCBI): domain Eukaryota; kingdom Metazoa; phylum Arthropoda; class Insecta; order Lepidoptera; family Tortricidae; genus Leguminivora; species Leguminivora glycinivorella. The sequence continues at coordinate 27,769,694 of NC_062973.1, read as the reverse complement.
GGAGCGGAGACTCAATCGATTAATTAGGGGAGGAATCAGTTTCTCCCTGTCTGATGAGTGTGGGATTGTATCGGTTACAGATACATATAAAATTAGGTTTTCTATAGATATTCTTATAAAAGATTTATCAGAAGTTAGCTTTAACATATTAGTTAAAACTTATTATAAACTACGTACTTTGAGTATTTAGTTATACCTAATTCTAATTTGTCACAAAACTTTCCTTTCGTTAGAAACATTTTAAGTTCAGCTTTTTTCCAAGTGTGCAGTTAATAAGAAATGTAAATGATAAATAATCCACAAAGGAGAAACCAGGAAACCTCTGAATCCTCGCATTTAAATCGAGCAGAAAGTAAAGCTGGTATTCTGTGCACCGCACATTCAATAGGTTCCAGCCCGCCGAGGCTCGTATCGTCTTCCGTTTTACATTCCCTCCGGGAGTCCCGCAAGGTCGTATCTTCGAGCCGCAGTTCCATTCTAATTACAACTTTATGATGCCTCAGGCAAGGTTTGTACTTACTTCCCTTTTTTAGTCTGTATTTTTTTAGTCAAATTACTAGTCGATTTTGTTTTTCCGTCGAAGAAACCGCGACGTAATCAAGTGAGCAAAAGGAAAACGTTTTGATAAGATTTCGACTGCTTAATGCAATGAACCCGGGTTGTTTATAACATTCAGCTTCGAAATATCGAAGGTCGGAAGAAAATTGGTAACATTCTGTCTGATTGTTTTCATTCGATCCGATCACGAACAAGATATCAACAATAGCGAACCGAGAAACGGTTCTTGTTTTTTTGTAGATTTTATTCAACTAAAAAGGCTGTGTATCTTGTGTCGCCTTTACATGTTTTATAGGCACTTCACTCCAGGTAGTCATCTCTACCCCCGTCACGAGCTATATTTCTTCCTCGTAAGGTCATTTTCCTTAAGTGCCTTATCCATTTGAGCTTTCACGTCACATCGCAAATGATGCTCTCCGCAAGGTCGCAATATTGCCGCAAACACGCCAAATAATTCACCATTTGCATACAAACTGTCCTCCGCCCCTCATCACTGTACGTCACGGCGATACCTCCCGACGTCACGTTTTACAACTCCTGTTTATGCAGAATTACAATAAGTTTTTGCCCTGTGTACGCGTCAATGGATTAGGATGTATCCAGAGGGGTTGAAGCATTTGAAAGTTTGTTGTTGTTACCTTGAGTGATGGAGTTTTTATGTCCATTTCCTTTTAAGTTTGGAAACTTGAAGCTCCTAACGTTCAGGCTGCAATTTGTGGCAGCTGCGTAAAGCCACAGTCTTAAGACCGACTGAACGTATCTACGCATTACGTTTTTTGACGATACGCCCCTCTCGTTGTAACGGGCTAAGTATACCCGCCGGAGTGATGCGGACTTTATTAAATACACCCACAAGAGCGGAGTTCACTTTGCTTAACAAAACTGCTTTCAATTTTGACTCAAAAATGTTGGTCCTATTAAGAGCTGCTTTCGTGGTTGGAAACAAAGTAAGCTAGGTATTTCTTTTTAAGGAAGCGTCGTAATAAAGTAGGGTTATAGTTGCTTCGGGAAATGGGAAGTGCGCTTTAGTTTAATTAGTTGGACGCCGTGAACAAATGAGTTTTTTTATTATTTGATGTACTAACAAATATTAATAAATTTATGTTTACTAAGATTGACGACCATTATTCTAAATTTTAAATTTGTATATGTACGTAAACTGTAACTGATGACGTGTAATGTATCTGTGCATTTACGAAATAACTGAATATGAACATGAATATGATTATGTTTTATTTGTTACTAGCTTTTTCCCGCGGCTTCGCTCGCGTTAGAAAGAGACAAAAAGTAGCCTATGTCACTCTCCATCCCTTTAACTATCTCCACTTAAAAAATCACGCCAATTCGGCGCTCCGTTTTGCCGTGAAAGACGGACAAACAAACAGACACACACTTTCCCATTTATAGTATTAGTATGGATAAGAATATAATAACAACTGCGAGTACTTAAAATTTGTATAAAAATTATCTGAGTTCCTACCTAAATCCGGAAAACTAAGACGAAAGTTTCACGAGAAAACTTTAATCTCTGAAGCCTTCTCAAATCCGGCCGGCGAAGGCTCTCATTAGGCATTTTAATTAAGAGGGGCAGTCGGCCGCGCCGCAGGTACGCGGGGTACCGCAAGGGAGAGCTCTAGCCCACATTTGTTTAAGACAATGGACTCTAGCGACGATTAGTTCAAGGTTTTAATTAAAAAGGAGCCACTATTACATAAACGGGTGTTTTAGTTTTACGTTCAAACTTTATAGAAGAAGCAATGTTCGAAAACAAAAGGTATTTAATCTTACACGATTTTTTCGATAAGTACTATAAGATAGAAACTATGATTTAATTAAATAATAAAATATAATCATTAATGCTATGTCACATAGCTGTTCAGTTCATGTAAGTTCACTGCTCTTCAATATCGACGCCTAAATGAGTCTTGTTTCCACTATGTTGACCTGATCCAGAATGATATACCGCGTCGTTGGGAACTTAATCGTCCTCATCTTGATTCTTGATTTACATACTTGATGTACATTCGACTAATATAAGAATTAATAATATGATCTGAAAAACGTAATGTCCATGATATGCCACGAAAGGAATGTTGATACCCTCGGAGCTTGTGTAATACTGAATTGAAAACTTTTCTCTGTTCTGTCTATTTATTTCTCGTAAAGCGCAGCCGCCGGCAAGGGGCATAATAACCCCCAGTCGTAATATTAGCGTTACCAAAACTTTAGCACGGCAAAAAACTGAAGGATTACCATTTTCATGAGGCCCGTAATGGAGTCTTTGTAATCCTGTCTCCGCGGCGTGATTAAACGGCACAATGGAGCGGCTGCCGTACAAATGTACACACTGTACAGTCCGGGACAGTTGCAATATGGAAAGCTTTGTCATGGTGCGTTTTTGGAGCAATGTTGATAAAGTAAGATATTGCTCTTTAATTGTCGTAGTTTTTGACTTAACTACGCACGTCAATCTTGCTGTCTTATACAAATTGTTGTTGTTGCTCTTGTTGTTATACCTACTCGAATTTGCCTCATGATCTAAACTTAAGACTACATCATTAAGTCTTACAAATTTCAGTAAAGGTCAAGGATTGTAATTATAATAGTTCTAGCAAGTTATATGAGGCGTTCCTGCAACCCACTAAACCATACAGGCTGAGAAGATTACCGATAAACTGACCCTAACTAGTCTGCTAATTACCTCATTATCTTGGCCTGCCATTTGTCTACGACTAGGCATAGATTAAACATAAGAAGATCATACCATACTATACATTAAAATGCGACCGCCTAAGAACGCGTATACACTACACCACACATAGATGTCGCCACAAAAAAATGCCTTGTTGCCATCGATTACTTGTAGATTAGCGTTGTGTCACTTTCGAGCCATAAATCTATGTCAAAAGTGACACTTAACGCCATCTACAAGTGTAATCGAAAGCTTCAGGTCCTTTAGGAAATTAATTTGATAACTTTGCTAATTGAACAAAGTATTTTCCACATTAATTTCTACGGTGACCGCCGCCAAGCTCGTAGCGTGATAGCTCATATAAACCTATATGCAAACGATGTGCTTTAGGGCCTGGCCACATGGGCGCGTTGCGGCGACGCACCGCAAAAATTCTGCGTTGCGTTGCCGCGCCGCCAGTTTTTGCGGCAGGAAATCTGCGGCGCGGCACCGCGACGCAAGAACTCGCGGTGCGTCGACGCACCGCAAAAACTCGCGGCGCGGCACCGCAACGCAGAATTTTTGCGGCGCGTCGCCGCGCCGCCAAAACTGGCGGTGCGTCGCTGCGCCTCGATAACTATACACAGTGCAGAACTTCACGATCAGTCTTTATCCAGACATGGATCCCATTACGCGCATTCTGCTCTTGCTCGTATTACGGAGGCGCTTAAAAAAAAGGAGACGAAAAGAAGATGCTGGGTCAACCCATATACAGGGTGGCCCATTCAAATCGGTCAGTATGGGAAAGTCTGAAACTGTAAGACATACGAAGATTTGTTCTTAGGAACCATGTCACCTATTTTGATAAAAAGAAAAACTGCATTCATACAATTAAAAAAAAAGTGTACCCAGCTGAGGAATCGAACCCGGTTGTTGTGAAAAAATAAACTGTTTACACTATTTCTATTCAGATATCGTTTGTGTAGGTCTTAAGCAGTAAATATCTCTAAGAAACATAATGTCTAAAATGAATAAAATGCATTTTTTTCACATACTTTAATTTATCATAGTAGGTGTTCAAAGTGACCACCGTTACAATATTCAACAAGTTCACTTCATCTTTACAACAGTGTACAAAAATAGCTATAACACCGTTGAAGACCTAAAAGTAGCCATAGAGTCAACTTTAACGCAGATTCACCACATGAAGATACAAAATGCAATAGTAAGATCGTTACCTAGACGTGTTGAATATTGTATTGAAAAAGACGGTGGTCACTTTGAACACCTACTATGATAAATTAAAGTATGTGAAAAAAATGCATTTTATTCATTTTAGACATTATGTTTCTTAGAGATATTTACTGCTTAAGACCTACACAAACAATATCTGAATAGAAATAGTGTAAGTTTATTTTTTCAAAACAACCGGGTTCGATTCCCCAGCTGGGTACACTTTTTTTTTTTAATTGTATGAATGCAGTTTTTCTTTTTATCAAAATCGGTGACATGGTTCCTAAGAACAAATCTTCGTATGTCTTATAGTTTCAGACTTTCCCATACTGACCGATTTGAATGGGCCACCCTGTATATATAAAATGAATAATGACGGAACTCATTTTGAAAGGAAATATGCGGCATTAAAGACAAGTGAAGTGAAGTTCAAAGAATATTTCAGAATGACAATAGCGAGTTTCGAAGAACTGGTCTTTAAAATCTCACCTCGAATAAAAAAACAATATATATTTAGAAAACCTGTCGGACCTCTGGAGATGCTGAGATTAACTAAATATGCCGAATACCGAATATTTACCGAATATTCGGCCCATCTCTAATGTGGACAAAGGACGAAAGGACAGCCTTATAGACAGCAGGCAGGCAATTATGGTCGCGCTATAAATGATAAAAATATCAGGCCGTCCCTATCGCACTATTTGTAAGTGCGATAGGGACTAGGGACGGCCCGATGTTTTATCATTTATCGCGCGACCATGATTGCCCTGCAACTTCTTATTGCTATCGGTGTCGAGTACTTATCCAAGTTAGGTATCTATTTTAAATATGACGGTGTAATTGTGTGCAGTACAGTACCTACAAAAAAAATGGTACAGAAATTAAAAATAATTACAGTACGCTGAACCAAAATAATATATTACTTACAATACTATATATCATATCATTTTCCTCAGAGCATTTTTCCTGTCTTTGTGTATACTACCTACGGTTGGCAACCCTACGGCCGTTTTCACATTATCCGATCCGATATCGGATATAGGAAGGATGTAAAATGTAAGATTTATGCGCTTCCAGGTTTTTATTTATGTATTTAATAGATCATTATTACTAAAAAACGATATAAAACGCAAAAATTGCGGATTTAATGCAGATGGCACTCTCCTAGAAAACACTTTTTGTCCGAGGCACCACCGAACTGCCGATATCGGCAGGACGCTTCCGACATTTTTGGCATGCCGGACCCCCCGCCAGCTGTCGGCCGATAATATTTGTGTGTGTGCGTATATAATGTAGGTATACGTTTGTAGTGTAGTGTGCGTGACAAAAATGGCGTCTATTAAACAGCTGCTGTTAATGATGAATTTCTGTTGAAAACAAAAAGATTGTAATTCATCGGTCCGAATGGCGGATACTAATTTTTTCATGTTTTAGTAGATATAGTTAAATGTAAAAATATAAGTATTTATTTTACTTGCCGCTCTTGAGTATTTTTATGCTCGTTATTTTAATTTTACAATAAAATATTTGAAATATAGTGCTTATAATTATTAAATATAAAACTTTTTAAAAATATTTTTTGATACAAAATCATACTTCATTGATTTGGAACAATGCGTTTTATCGGACCGACATCCGACACTATCGGAAGCGTTTATCGGATGTAGGATGTCGGTCCGACACCCGATATCGGATCGGATAATGTGAAAACGGCCTACACCGCTCAATGTGGCATTTGCACGATACAGCAACGTGCCGCGGCGGCTGGCCGTGTCGCAGTTGTTAGCTAAGCTACCCTTGTGTGCGTGCGTGATGACACGATTCGCTGGTTGTTCTTTTAGGTATTTAAGTACTTTTAGGTGTTTAAGTACTTTTAGGTATTTAAGACGCTAGAGGAGCGAAAATGGAAAGGAAAGGGAGCCCTTTCAATTTGGGAATTTTAGTTAAATATACTAGTGTTATTAACTAGATTTATCGAAAAAAATTGTCCATTCAGAACAACTCAGTTAAAAGACATTGCGAAAAATTCTTTAAAATCGAGGTTCCGCTCTCGACTGTTTCCTCCTTCAAAACTTTGAATCGTAAGTGCGTTTTCACATTATCCGATCCGATATCGGATGTAGGACCGATATCCCATACATTACAGGCGCCATCTTGTATTTTTTCCATTGAAATCCTTATGAAATCCGATATCGGATCGGATAATGTGAAAACGGCCTAACGGAATTTAATTACTAACAAAAATAATTGATTAGTCTATAATTTGGATGTTTAGATTATTGCAATACATTAAGACGCTACGGGAGCGAAAATGCTAAAATGGAAAGGAGTCCCCCTTTCAATTTGGGAATTTTAGTTAAATATACTTGTTTTATTAACTAGATTTATCGAAAAAAAAATTTCCATTAAGAACAACTCAGTTAAAAGATATTGCGAAAAAATCTTTGAAATCGAGGTTCCGCTCTCTTTTCCTCCTTCAAAACTTATTTAAACGGAACGAAATTTGAGAATCTGAATAATTTAAAATGAAATAATCTGTGTCGGACCGTTTAGATTTTTTGGACAATTGTTACCGATCTTGAGTATCCCTTTTTCGATCCATATTGAAAAATGCCGTTTTTAGAAATTTTTGATTGGATCTAGCATCTTTTAAAATAAGAATAGCAAAAAATATCAAAACGGTCCGACTCAGAAAAAATAATAATAATCTGTGTCGAAAAAATCATTGCTCTATCTTCAAAAACCAAGGAGGAAATAGTCGAGAGCGTTTGTATGGAGAACTGACCTGTATCGTATCGTCTTAAGAAATCTGATTTCAAAGGTTTAGGTAGGAAATCTAATCATCAATATTATTGCAATGTAAAATTATTTTTTTCTTTTTTCTCCGTGTTTTCTAACGCGCTTATTTTTAGGAATAGAATAATAGAATAGAAATTTATTCTATTCTATTCTATTCTATTATTTTTAGGAAGCGGTTTTTTTTCATGGTTTGTTTAAGGTACACACCGACATGTTGTAAACATTTTTTAGTTTTTCGTAAGTTAGTCGTTAACGGTGGTCTACAGCTAAAATTGATCTACGACAGAAATGATCTGTACATATTAAAGTAAGTAGGGAACAAAACCGCCATGCTGAAGTGTATTTGTGCTTGCCACGTCTGGTCTGTCGCATGCATGGTGAGACGACTTGGACGCCTTTATGAGTGACTGTATGGCCGGAAAAATAACACCAGAGGGAGTTGAGGAAATTAAGGGGAGAGGCCTTTGCCCAGCAGTAGGGCACTATAACGGGCTAATTAAAAAAATCTGTACCAGTTTAATTTTAATCTATTTTAAAGAAAATTTCCTACTAAAATGTAGATTCTAGCGAAAAAACGTACCTAGGTTTTTCCAGTTGAACATTATTTTTAGCTGCAAGCCACTATTTACGATTTAATCGATTTAAATAAAACTTGCCTACTAAATTATCCATTTGCATATTGATCGTAGTGAAAACACGTACGAAAACGACGTACGTTTTTCTGTTTTACTTTTTTAAAGGCACAGGTCACACGTTTTTCATCAAATTTATATCGTACCGTTTTGGTTTTTTGGCTAATTGTTACCAATCTTGAGTATCACTTTTTTTGCGCCATTATGAAAAAGGCAGTTTTTGGAAATTTTTGATTGACTCGAGCGTCTTTAAAAATAAAAATATCAAAACGTTCCAACACAGATAAGATTAATAATTATTAACAATCTGACTGGGAACAAATCAAATTATTTTATTGAATATTTTTTTGATTTGTTTTTTAATAACCTGACATTAAAATTAAAACTTTGAAAAAACTCCCGACCGCGACATAGTGGACCGATTTTCATGAAACATGGCTAAGAACACTCCCGGCTAACTCAGCTTTCAGACAAAAAAACTAAATTTAAATGGGTTCATCCGTTCGGGAACTACGATGCCACAGACACACACACACACAGAGACAGACAAACAGACAAATAGACAGACAGACACGTCAAACTTATAACACCCCTTCGTTTTTGCGTCGGGGGTTAAAAATAGTCTTTTTTTTTATACTACGTCGGTGGCAAACAAGTATACGGTCTGCCTGATGTAAAGCGGTCACCGTAACCTATGGACGCCTGCAACTCAAACAGTGTCACATGCGCGTTGCCACCCCATTAGAAACTTGTACACTTCCTTTTGCTGTGTTAAGTACACAGCAAAAAGGAGTGTACAAGTTCCAAGGAGGGTTCGGGTTGCCGACGACTCAAAGGACAATAGACGGAACAAGTTAGTTCCGTAAGTCCTCCCGTCATCAGCACACCGCACCCTCGTTGAGCTCTGGCAGCCTTACTCACCGGCAGGAACACAACACTATGAGTAGGGTCTAGTGCTATTTGGCTGCGGTCTTCTGTAAGGCGGAGGTACTTCCCCAGTTGGGCTCTGCTCTAGATTCGAGCGAGACGATATCCGCTGTGCTGTGCCCTACCACACAAAGCGGAATATCATTCGCTATGCCCTACCTCCTACTAAAAGTCTTTCGCTATATCGTAATGCTGCAAATGGATTCATATAGGAGGTGCAAGCACTAATTGTTGCCTTGGGCCTTGTCGTTTTTTCTTTCGTGTATGATGTCTATTTCAATTTATAGAATAATCTGTGTTGAAAAAATCAGTCTACCTTCAAAAACCAGGGAGGAAATAGTCGAGAGCGTTGGTATGGAAATTGAACCGTCCTGTATCGTCTTAAAAATATAATCGATTGTCGATTTAGCCCCGCTCCCCAGCTGCCAGCTTGCGGACCTGAGGTTTACTATGATAAGAGAAGCATCTTAGCAGGTTGCCTCAAGGGCCTACTCCAAAATCCTGCCAGATTTCCGTCCATAGTCCATAATAGTGCAAAGATTCAAAGATTTATTTGTTCTCTATCTAAATTTGTGCGTAATTTTATTTTCACGAATTTATCGGATTCGGTTCGGACGTAGTTCGAAAGCGCTCTATTTTTAACGTAGGTACCTATCGTCATATTCAGATAGAACGAATATTTTCTTTACCTATGTATTTACAAATTGTCAAATCTTTTGGAAAAAAAAAAGTCATAAAATTATTTATTTAATTAAATTTTGAAAAAACCCCCGACCCCGACATAGTGGACCGATTTTCATGAAACATAGCTAAGAACACTCCCGACTAACTCAGCTTTCAGACAAAAAAAATCAATCTAAATCGGTTCATCCGTTTGGGAGCTACGATGCCACAGACAGACACACACATAGACAGACAGACAGACAGACAGACAGACAGACAGACAAACAGACAGACAGACAGACAGACAGACAGACAGACAGACAGACAGACAGACAGACAGACAGACAGACAGACAGACAGACACGTCAAACTTATAACACCCCTTCGTTTTTTGCGTCGGGGGTTAAAAATGTTATTATTTAAATCTACCCATCGATGTACCCATTGCGGAAATATAAATTAGAGAGGCACTCCATTGTCAATAAACCCTTAATTGCATGATTTTACTTTTTTTAACAATTTACAGATATATGACACCATGGTGGTATATATGCTGAGCACTGGAAAAATAATGAAAAAAATCTATCACCATTTTTTTAATATGAAACAACGTAACTAAAAAAGATGATTTTTAATAGCATATTGAAAAATTCGAATATTGCTTAGTATTTTATCGTGAAAAACTGTACTAAATCTACTATTGATTCAATTTTCGTGATGCTTGGAAAAAAAACCATCACCAAGTAAAGAAGGGTTAAATATAAACGACACGAAGTTTAATTCGAACACAACAGTTCACAATTGCGAGCAGCGGTAACGCACCGCCAGTTTTGGCGGCGCGGCGACGCGCCGCAAAAATTCTGCGTTGCGGTGCCGCGCCGCGAGTTTTTGCGGTGCGTCGACGCACCGCGAGTTCTTGCGTCGCGGTGCCGCGCCGCAGATTTCCTGCCGCAAAAACTGGCGGCGCGGCAACGCAACGCAGAATTTTTGCGGTGCGTCGCCGCAACGCGCCCATGTGGCCAGGCCCTTAATAGTCCCCTTTGTCTGCATTATTGCGACCTGTTGCCTTATTGTGCCGTTACTCACTTTCCGGCTTTTAATTATTTTTTATTGATATTGTTGCCATTTTGAATCATTTTCAGGGTAACAATGCTCTCGTTAAGCGCATATACTTTTAACTGATTCATTTTATACTGTTTCTCCCTTTCACCAGAATATTATCTAGTCTAGGTGTATAAGTAATACTATAACTAGGTAAATTATCCTTCATTTTTTTTTAATACTATAGGACTTCTTACGCAGATTGACTGAGTCCCACGGTAAGCTCAAGAAGGTTTTTGTTGTGGATACACACACAACGATATGTATAATATACAAATACTTATATACATAGAAAACATCCATGACAGGAAAAAATATCTGTGTTCATCACACAAATAAATCCCTTACCGGGATTCAAACCCGGGACCGCGGCTTAGCAGGCAGGATCACTACGCGCTAGGCCAGACCGGTCGCCAGATTAAATGGCACATTGTTGATAAGTTTTGAACAGGTACATAATAAGCACTAGTAGTAGGATACCCCCGTTACCAGCCCGGGTCTGGGGCCTGCTCCCAGGACCCCACCACCGCCCATCCATGGTCTTGCTAAACCTAAAAAAAAAAAAAAAAAAAAAAAAAAAAAAAAAAAAAAAAAAAAAAAAAACTAATAGCCCCCCATTTAGATTCATTGCGCTGGGTCTCGACGCTCTCAGAAGCCTCCTTCTAGTATTTACAGAATACGTTCTTTACACAATACACCTTGTGCACGACGGTCACAAAAGGATTACCGACCCTTTCTATTGTTCGATCTGGACTCGGCGCTAGACCATTGTTACCCTACCCAGCTACCTGGCAGTGTCATGCACACCTTTTCCTTGTGTCTCATACTGATAGGTATTTTATAATTAATTTTTAGTATAACTTTGTGATCATATGGATTGCGATTCTAACCTAACCTAACCTAATTAAAATACCTAACTTTTCCATTCGTAACCTAACCAAATTTAATTAAAACCTACTCTTAGTTAACCTAAGTAGTCTAGACTTACCTTTATGAAACCTAACTGAGTTTCACCTACTTTTATTTTTATTTCTATAAATGTAGGTATTTATGAAATGTATTATAATTACGTTTTAACTTAAGAACTTCTGAGTTACATTTAAGTTTATCCAAATACCTAAACTTAACGATCCTATCTAGCGTATCTTTCTTTTTCTCGAATATTTATGATATCTTATACCTATTTCTATCATACATCTCTTTGTTGTATTACCAAATTTGTACATATGATTAATAAGTCAATTTTTGATTACGTCTTAATAAAAGTTAATTTCCCATCTTATCAAACTTTTTTTTTTTTACATATATTTCAATGTTTTGTATCTGAATAAACCTCGGTAATTTTGTGAAGTTGCGTTTTTGCTTAATTGCTTTATTTATTGTACCTTCTTTGAATAATTTACTTACCTATGTCTATTATTATTTTTTATGACTTGTGTATTGTTTAAGAGAATGCATACTTTCAATAAACTTGTTAAGACGTGAGAAACTGAGAACCGGTTAAAACATGTTTAAGGCTAATTCTATGTGAATAAAAATGTCTTTTGTGCATTTTTAAAGATAATATATATTTATTGTTTCCGTTTATTTGAATAATTCGGGTTTTAGGTAAAGAGATCCTTCGACGAACATGTCAAGGCATGATACTTTGTATTCATATTTAACAAAGCATTAACTGGTGTAAACATGTTTTAGACTAACGCACCGGTAATTCTTGTGACTTGAATTTTTTATTGTAACAACTTAGTTGCTTTATTATAGATGTTTATTGTATTGTAAAATGACAAAAAGTTTATTGTTTGCGTTCAGGTATAAGATGAACTGGTTGAAACAAGATTTATGGTACGTTCCCCTGCTCTCTACCATATTACGAGTATAAAAGCCAAAGAGAGTCGAGGCTGAATAAGTATTCCTGTAGAGGCAGCCTTCTGTACCAGAGCTCCTTGTATCTAGTGTGGTATATAGAGAAGTGGAGTGTGCGTTTAAAAGTGAAGTGTTTATAGACAGATCCAACAATGGACGTGAGTATGTTTTTTTTTTTAAATTACTGTAACCCATATTGCCTTTTTATAATATTGTTTCGTCTAGTGTTCTTTGTATTTAATTAATAGAATTGTTAATAGTGTTTAAAATATTGTCTTTCATTGTTTCAGTTCTCTGAAAATACTTTCAAGAACTATTACTACCCGGAAAATCAGGGTGATTCAACCGATGAGGAAGGTACAGCTGGTTTCAAAGTTAAGCAAGCCCTCGCAAAGAAACGTCCTGGAAATAATATTGACAGCTTCTTTGAACGACCTAAAAAGCAGTGTAAAACCTTGAAACGGTCTTCGAATGTAAGCAAAAGTTCGCCAGAAGGCGTGGCTAATTTATCATCTGGACAAGATGATGGGGCGTATTCATCTCACTTAATTAAAATAGAGATATATGATATGCAAACAATCAAAAACATCCCACCCACGGAACACTGGAAGCACGCGGACGTCAGACTGAAGTATTTTGCGTTGGAAGACGACTTGGAATTACAAAATACGCGAAATATTGCATATAATATTACAAAACAATTAGCTTCTAAGGACACATGTGTAAAATATTTTATAGATAATAAGAAACAGTGATAAATATAATTTTTAACGATAGCAGTAGGATAGTGTTAAAGTGTTTCACATTTCTTATCTTTCCTTTTTATGATTTAAGTAAATTTCCTTGTAAGATATTCTTTTGCATTGTTTCACATTCCAAACAAAATAAATAAGAAATAAAATGGTGTCAAATGTCTGTAGTTTTATAAAGGTAACTATGTGAGAATTAAAAATAAAAATCATTATTACCAGTACACGTATTTTTATTTATTTCACAAAAAAGGTCTTAAACATATTTCGTAATACTAGATCATTACATAAAGAATTATCAGAAAACAAGTTAAGCATATGTTTCATAGATTTTCCATGAAACTTAAAATACAAATAAACTAAACAATATTCACCACAAACAGAAGTGAAATGGTTTTGAAGTGATTTATTATTGTAAAACCACCGTCTCGTATTTCTATCTAGAAATGACTTATGATAACCGGAAGGTTTCCTGCCAAAGGAGTCAAAATATTCACCTACACCATTTACATCAATGTGTATAGCAACCCAATGGGAACCCGGTTTTGAATCAGGGTCCAAATTACTGACAATAAAGGTAGGTAGATTAACCCGAATAGGTATTTTGTTGGCAGCAAAAACATTTGAATTAAACAATGGGTTTAGTTTCCTCATACAAAATTGAATTTCTTTAGTATCCATAGTTAAGTAACATATACAAATTATTGATGATCATGCAAACAATGATGAATTCCAAATAAAATAAATTAAAGAGAACGGGGTATTTATATGTTTCTTAACTATTGTAATCTACAGATACATCACGATTTTTATTTATTTCAATTATATTATCAAATTCTGCATACACAATACAGTTAATGGTACTAGTTAGAGCGGAATCAAAACGTACTTCTATCCGAACGCTACCATGTCTAACAAGATTCCAGTGTGAAGTTGAATTAGCAGATAAATCAGGAGTTAAATCAAAACACAATAAACAATAACCTTGACCAAAATCTGTTCTGCTTATTCCATTACCCTCGTTATGGAAATGAATACCAGTTCCAGAAAATAGAGTGTGATATGCTGCTGCTATTGTACCAGAACTAAATGAAGGTTGTAATGTTTTAGAAGGAACTTCATGACCATCTACGAACAAACTAAATGAATTCATATTATAATGTTGAAAATTAAACGGATTTAATGCTAAATTACCATTAAAACCTGAATTTGATACAAATCCAATAATACATCTTTTAGGAATTTGTCCGAGAAATATATTATCTAATGTTTTACCCTGAACCCCCGTCGGTATTGTGAGAACCTTAACTTCTGCCCTCGTAATGGGGTACTTCGCAGTTGTTGTGGCTAATACTTTTTGATGGGCTAACAAAACACTAGGATTGATTCTCGTTCTCCTTACAATGAGGCTGGCATCCATTATTTGTACTTTGAATTTTTTATCTTGGTGGCAAATAAGATTGAATGATTCTTTTGAGCGAACTAACTTAATACGTAGTTCTACACCATTTATTAAGAATTTCTCTTGATTAAATATATCACCATGTAAATGACCAATCATTTCTACTTCCTTACTCTCCTTGATAAATTCCAGCCTTTTGTTAAACCCTTTGTTGTTAACGTCAACAGTATCCATATAGCCCGGCGTATCTTCATACCACAATCCACAAGTAAGATGAGTTGTTTTGGCTGCTGGTCCGTAGTTGAGAAGATTTTCCATATAAGCACGGTAGGCATATGTATTGTTTGGTGGTGATATGAGTTTTTGATTTAAATATACATCAAGTTGATTAAAAAGAGAATGTAACCAGTTATTGGTGGGTCCAACTGCAGCATCTGCTTTTAATTTAGTACCATCTTGGTTCAACACTTTAGCAGTAATGTGTATCATTGTGTGTGATAGATCTATGTAGTCATCACCTGATCCAGGTACTTGAAATTCGATTGGACCGTCATCGCTTAAAGATGAAATTGGTTTATAATGAATCCACTGTCCGCTTTCAATGCTTGTTTGAGTTGATGGAAGGGCAAATATATCTAATTCAGATTTCGCACACTCACATGAATGATTATGTAAAAATGACATTATTTAGTTTGAAAATATATCGTTATTTATATCTTTTTTATTTTTTTTACTTCCTCTTCGTCGCGATGCTTTTAGAGCAATGAGCGGTTCCCTTCTTTTATTGGACATTTTATACCCAGATCCTGACATAAGGGAATCAATTTTTTCATCGGCCTTTCTTTTCAGGTTTGCACTTGCTTCCTTGAATCGTGATCGTATGGAACTGTCTATAGGGCGAGCATTTACCATATCAGATAAGAGTCCAACTCCTGCTCCTAAAGTTTCTTTTCCAATGGTTCTTAAACCACTAGATAATAAAGGGAGTACGGATCTAAATAGGCCTCCCAAAAAACTGCCTATACCATGTCCTCTTTGATATGGAACTCCCTTATAGACAATTCCTACACCAGAGCCGGCTTGGTGTGAATAATAATGTTCGTAAGGACAAGAGGTTGATGATCTGTTATACATCATTTTACACGTTGAAAGTGTAGTTTCACGCAAGAAGACCAAATTGAAATGGTACTCTAACACCGGTTGTTGTTCTTATATCTATTTCAATTGTATCAAACTCTCTTCGTAAAACTGGTACATAGTGAGCAGGTGAGAAAATATGTGTTTTATAAGCTCCATAAATGAACTTAGTTGGATCTAAAGGTATTATTCTAAGTAACGATGTTATAACATCTCCAACTACTTGTGGATGAATGATATCTGTATAAACAAATATTTGAGATGGTAAACCTAAATATAAATTTGCTGGGTTTTTTCCCAATGTGATTTGTTTCAAATTTGTTCTTGGTTTAAAACCCATTTGAAGACTTAGTATTGGGGTTGTTATGATAGAAGTGATATCTTTATTTGATGTTGTTACTCCTATCATTTTTGTTAGTTCATCATAACGAAATTTTACATTATTTTTTAACTGAGGGTTTTCATTAAACGCTTGAAGAAAGTGATCTATATTATCGTAAGTAGTGGCTGGTATATGAGTTTTTATATCCACAATTTTTGAAGTCTTGTCAGCAGGCGAAAACACTTTTTCTTTATATAAATTATGTTTTCATGCTCTTGTACATTATACATAGAACAAGGGTATTGAAATTCCACCAAACCAACTACCCATTCTCCATCCAATTTAATGGTCTTTGGTAATTTTGTTAAAAAATGTGCAGTCGTATTATCTGTGTAATAATCGGATGAACTATTACTTAACAAAGTTAAATAAAAGCTATTATCACTCATATTTTCTTTAAGCTTGATTCAGGTATCCAAGAATTAAATTTATTAGGATAACCTTGCCACTTCACTAGTATTTCCTTTCTGCCAGCAACTCGACGTGAACGTAATATTTTATCAATTTTATACTCGTTGGAGGGGAGGTAAGTTACTTTTTGTAATTCTTTTGAATAGAACGTCCCAATTATGCGTTCGCCTTCCAAATCCCTTAGTGTATAAACAATCCGAGGAGATCTTTTAATAATTGAATTAATTATAAATATTTCATCACTCCAATTACTTTCGTAACCTTTTTGAAATATATGTTTGTATTTAGTGATTCTAACATGATCTCCTACGTTTAGTTTTGCAGTTTCTAGTGAGATTTGTCTATCTGTATTGCGATCATATAAATTACACCAAACAGTCATAATATTATTAGAGTTAACATCAACTGGACACATTTTTATGCTTGAATGATAGCTGTGGTTGTAAGAATAAAGAAGATCTTGTAGAACATTTATGTAATTATATGTATTCTTATGAGTGAAGTAACGCCACATTTTCGTTTTAAGAGTTCTCTGGAACCTTTCTACTATACTTGCTTTAATATCAGGGTTATTAGTGGTATAATAATTAATATTTTTACTTTTGAAATAATCTCTTACCACCTTTGAAACGAATTCCGTACCTTTATCAGATTGGATATGACGAGGAACTGAGTTGGCTTCAGTAAATATGCTTTCAAAACAATGTTTAACTGTTGCTGAATCCTTCTTCTTCATGGCTCTTGCAAAAGCATATTTACTGAATACATCGATAACACAAAGAATATATTTGTAACCATCATTAAATTGACTATATGTACTCATGTCACTCAAATCAGCTTGCCAAAGTTCATTAAAGTTAGATAGAATGTATCTATTTCTAGTAAACCGCCTGTGAACAGGTTTATGTAGTGTATACGTGTCTTGAGATTGTAACCATTTTTTTACATCTTCTTTATTCATTTGACCTTTCATTTCCTTTGTTAAATTATTTAAACTGCTATAACCAGCGGGATGAGAGATATCATAGTAGATTCTGTTAATATCTAATAAGGAGTCCATCTTTCCCAATTTATAGTTTTTGCAGATGATTTTTGTACTCGTGTAGTAAGAGGAGTAGATGTGTTGTTTTCTTTATCTAACGAGGCTCGTGTTCTTATAGAAGTAGAGGGGGTAAAGGGCTCAATCAAAGGAGTGTCATTAATAAATGCTAAATTTGTAGGATTACCAATGCATGACTTAGGAACTTTGATATCTTTTAAAAGTAAAGCAAACACTTCCCACCCAATTGGTTTAGGACGTTTAAGACATCTAACCGTGTCGCTCACCAAATCGGTAATATTGCTATTTTGAATAGTCTGGTTGTTTATAACAACTTCACCAGTCTGCTTCCACCAAATTTTAGGTTTACTTAAAACAATGTAATCTAATAGCGTTCTAGCTTTTTTTTCATAAGATTTAGGTAATATCTCTATTATTTTTGATGGACTGATCGGCATTGATTCTTGATTTATTTCACCAGGTGTCGTGTTAAACAAAGATGGTGCAGCTATCTCAGTTACATCACCTTTCGCTGATTCCTTATATTCTGTCTCCTCCTTTTTGGGTATCTTTGAATTTATGATATCATTACTTTCTTTGTTGAATTGATCGAACCCCTCCATTACTATAGGTATCTTAAACGGTTTTCGATCTGTTTCAATAAAATGTAGAAACCGCTGCAATGCTTGAGAATAAAGCATCCATTTTTCACGATCGTTCATTTTACTTTTGAGAATTTTTTGCATTTCTTCATCTAGCCGAGATGAGGAATTTTCAGGAGGGTTCTCATTGCGTTTCAACTTTTCAATAAAGTCCGATTCAACTAATAACATTTTTTTCGTGTTTTCCATTTTGTTTATTTATGATAAAGAGTTAACTAAGGCACTTAGAACTGCTCCTAAAATAATAGGTAAAAAGGCACCTCCTTTTTGAATTATAACCGTTTTTCTTAATTTATGTTTACCTTTTGAAACTAATTACCTTAATATGTCTTTGTACTTTTTTAACTTTGTTTTTTCCTTTTTTTCTAAAGGAATTTTCCCATTCAGAACATTATAAATGCACTCGCATATAATGTTGATCTCTTCATCATCACAAGATTTAAGTAATGCAGTACGATATTTGGGTTTAAGCAAGTGCAATGCTTCTAATAAATGTTTATATGTGTTTACTCTTGCATGCATCATGTAGAACTGACTAAAATTTGTTGATTTTTATCATATTTAAATCCTTTTTTGGGTACATACACTGTGCAATGTCCATCAAATGGAAATATTTTTGTTTTAAAACGACATATGTCATTTGTATTTTGTTTCAGATCAATCATAAGGTAACCATGAGCATCCTTTGTAGCATCTTTGTAGGCTTCATCCACGAATTTTGAGTTTTCAGGACAAACTTGTCGTGACAGGTATCGTATTTGAGTTTTATCTCTAGGGTTCTTAAAAAATACAATGTAGCTTGTGTTCAGTGAAATATCACGTTGACCTCTTCCTTGATGAAATATGTTTTGTGTTATATAAAAAACACTTAAATTTCTATGATGACTTCCTTTAGTAAAAATATCAACAACTCGTCCATCTGATTCTCTCATTAAATCATCTATTATTAGAAGTTTAGGTTTTTTCCCATCGAAAATTGAAAAATCTGGTATTCCTTGACTATAATTTACATTTTCTAGATTATAAAGAGGTTGCATTTCATCATAACACCAAATAATTTCATCAAATTCTATGTTACATATCTCTTTAGTATTATTCAAAAAATTTGTAACAAATTGAGTTTTGCCACACCCACTGGGACCTGCGACAATGGTAGTGAAAGGATGATAAAAATGAATCATCTTTGAATGCTGTAATATGTTTAACAGTGTTGATATGAATGCGGATAGACATTAAATGGTGCTATTCAATAAACATATTACTATTTAAACTAAAGTAGAGTAAAAAAAAAAAAACCTGATAAAAAATATGTATATTTATTTTGATATTAACACTTTTCTTTATAATCTATTGTTACATTTTATATACCCAACCACCAATTTAAATTTAAACATAAAAAACAATAAATCTATGTTTACAATATTCTTATGCCAAAACACGAATAAATGTTAAATTAGACAATTAATTAAAATATAATTTACAATTAAATTTAAGTTAACTATTCAAATTTACATAAAAAATATATATTACAAACAATAATTCGAATTTGAATGTTCTGTCATTTACATGACAAAATTTAAATTATTTTTTTATTTTACAATGTCCCCACGCAAGGGTGTCACAAGTGTTTTCTAATAAGTAACGTTTTGTATCATCATGAGATAATGATATTTTATTAATTTTTTGAGTGAATATTACATGTTTTATAGATTTAAATCTTAGCATTTGAGCACGTTGCACATTTTTATTAAATAAACATGTTTTGAAATTATTTAGAGTAAATTTCTTTGTAACACATACATTGACTCCTTTAGCTTTTGATAAAACACCATATTTACCTTTTTTGTCATCATTCTCATCATACTTTTCAACATCTAAGGCATACATTTTAGATTTTAGACCAACGAACTCTTTTAAAATTCTACCATTATTTTCATCTTTGAAAAATCCTAATCGCTTTTTATTTATAAGTGGGAAATTATATTTATTGATAGGAGGATAGTCAGATGTATCAAAATAGAAATTAAGATCTTGTTTTATATCTGCATAAAAATTTTTAGTGAAAATTTGATAAATTAAACTATCTGTATCTGTATAAAGAAGTTTGAGTTTGTTAGGATATTTGATTTTCATGTAGTTGTAGTGAAAGTCATACATTAAAGTTTTTGATATATCTAATACACAAAACCCCAAATAAATCGGTTTATTATAAAAGACTTTAGTTTTTTTCAATTGAACAGCTACTAAATTCTCTGAGAATATGGATAGACTGTGGAACTCAGGTCTAGCTATCAAAGACTGAACCCCTTGCGATTTCCCTCGATTTTCCCAGTGATTTAATAATTTGACGTTTACACGTTTTGCAACATTTTCCATAGTCTTACCGAACACTGAATTGTTCATTAGTTTAAAAAAATCTTTTTCAAAATCAGATGATGCCAGCGATCTCATGTGGGTATTTAAATCTATGTAACTTTTTAACCACATAGACTGCTGAAATTTAAGAATGCGATGTATTTTACTTAATACCAAACCATTCTTCAAACACTGTTTTAGATTTCGATAATGAATTACATAATTAGTTTTTCTATTTAAATTAGGAATCAGTTTTTTTCTTTACAATTACCCAAACAAACGTTTTCAGGACAGAATGGTAAATCTGAATGTGAGTCATGAATTTCGTTAGGGTATTCGAGGTCAACTTCTAATATGAAACCATGATCAGCGTCATCGGCTATATTGAAGTCTGTATCTACATGAACCCATTCAAATTTACCTGTAGGGAGACATTGAGACATAGCCCATCCGTAAAGGTTGTTTGCATCAAAATACATAAGATAGGACGATGGTATGTTTGAATCAAAATCATCCATAAATTTATTATTAGCTTTCGCATATCTGTTACTACATTGCGATATGCCACCTCGAATATTTTTTGCAATGAATGATATTTTATCTATATCAGTTAGGAGTTCTAATTTTATTTTTGTAGTAAATAACATTGCATCCCAACTTAATCCTGGAGCAGTATAATAATGAGCGGGATCTAAACCATAGGTCTTAAGACAAAGGTTTCTAAAATTTTCAAATACGTCAGCCAGTAACAAAACATCTGTTTTTAGGTATAAATCGGAATAATCGCCCATATTTTTGCAACGAAAGTGGGACCAAACATCTTTTGCATGATTATAATCATCTTCTGAGATGTGACTATCAGTCAAAGAACTAAAAAAATTGTCTTTAGAGGGAAGATCAGTTAACTTTAAAGAATCGTATGATGTCATGTATTCATACGGATACACACCCTTTCGTAATAAGCGTTTAAAATCGTCCTCACAAGTGAAATTCAATTTTAATTCATGAAATTGTTTAGGAAACAAGTTTTTTGCTAGTTTATCAAGACTGCTGGGCATAAATTTAAGTGAATCTACAAACCTCAATTTGATTGTGCGATTATTTATTTGTAACTTCTTAGAAAATGAAATGTATTTTTCTTTGTTCTGTGGAATCAATTCAATGTCCCCTTCCACCAAACCAAGTCCATGTACTATGAAATGACTATCATAGTTACTCAAATTATGAAAAAATACAGGTATAAATTGAGGTGCTTTGTATTTTTCAGAACAAAATGTATGTGCTACGCCTTCGTAAAGACCAGTATGGAAATTGTAGGAAATGATAGAATCACTATTTAAATTTCTATCACAAATGTAACATGTCCTACTCTGAGCAATATGTTTATTATTTTCAGTGGATAAAGGCAATGGAGTTTTTCCGAAAGTATTCCTCTTACAAATGCTTTTTAAATCTTTTTCTATGTACTTCATAAATACCTGGGTGCAATCTTTACCTTTGTATGTTCTATACACAGACAATTTATCATTATAAGAACACTTAATATAATATCCAAAACTATATACCTCATGTTTTTGAATATTTGTAGTAGAAGATGTTGTAGGGTTATTTGACTGTGTTGCTATTGGGTTTAAAAAGGCTTCAAAATCAGCATAAACAACAAAAGGCACCCTTAATTTACGTTCGTAATTATCGAAGGTAACTTCATTGGTGGGAACGTTTTCATTGAACCAGTTTTTCTTTTTATCTTGTTCTGAAGGTAAATGTGTGCAAACATGGAAACAATCGTTTCTTTGATGTTTCATTAAATTTTCATGAGTTGTGAAGTTGGATAAGCATCCATCGCAAATATGAACAGCATGCTGTGTATTTGATAATTGCTTAGATACTAATCTAGATAAGTTTTTGATAAAGCAATAATGTCCGTTACTATTTTTGGATATATACAATAAGTTCAAATGGATATCTTTTCTACACTTTGTTAAATGCAATGGCCCTACTATATCATGTTTTTTATTTTGAGAATTGTATTCAATTCCAAAAACGTTTATGCTCATATTATTATAATTTTCAAATTTTGGAATATCCCCCAATTTTATTGGAAAAGTTAAATCTCTAAAATTCAATTTATTTTTATGAACAATATACGATTTAGTACAGTTTGAACGATGGTTTGTTGGGGGGTATAATCCTGACAATACTGCCCATCTAAAACATTCTTGATCACTATTTTTTACATTAATAACTGCTTTTTTATTTTGAATATCTCGTGGTAACTCAATATAAGAAGAACCGCGCAACGGATTAAATTTGTTAACATTAACATCTAGATAGTTAAATTTTACTAAACCCCACCCACTGTCTTTTCTTTCAAAGTTAGATAATTTTGTTAATATATCCTTAACCACGGACTCGAAAATTTCATCCTTATCGCTACTAGTATCAATAATATTGTTACATAGTTGGAAATCAAAAGTATTATTGATTTGTTTGCTCTCTTGTGTAAAATCGGCATTTAGAATAAAGTTAACTTTCAATGCAAAATGATTACCAAGGGAACGATCCAATAATGCAAAGATTTTATCTCTATTCTTTTGTAAAATAGTTTCAGGTGTAAAAGGTTGGTAAACTTTTTCATTAAGTAGTATTCTATAAGTGGCCACCCTATTCTTAAACGCATTCTCAATTAATTGAACATCAATCCATTCTAAGTCAGATCTTATAACATTATTTTTATGAAGATTACTGTTTAAATGATTTTTAAAAT
The DNA here is from genome assembly GCF_023078275.1 of Leguminivora glycinivorella. Classification (NCBI taxonomy): domain Eukaryota; kingdom Metazoa; phylum Arthropoda; class Insecta; order Lepidoptera; family Tortricidae; genus Leguminivora; species Leguminivora glycinivorella. The sequence continues at coordinate 27,746,343 of NC_062973.1, read as the reverse complement.
ATCTTTTAGACACTAACTTTTTACATACAGAACATTCAATTTCAGCATTATTATTTGTACTTACAATGACAGAAGGGGTTGGTTTAGATGACGTTGATGATGTAGGCTCAACAGCTAGGCGACTTTTCTTAACAGATACTTCTTCTTCTTCTGTCTCTAAAACTGTAGCCGACCTTTTCAATCCACCTCCTATTTGAGAAGATCTAAAACAACGAAAACATATACATTTATAAATACTCTGATGCGAGATATAATTAAAAATATTTAAATGTTACTTCATTTATACTAACTCAAATCTTTTCGACACTGCTGACAATAGGCTTGCATCATTAAAACACCGTCAATTACATCTTCAGATACAGTTTTCTTCTTGGAATCGTTGATATAATGACCACTACATGGTGTAAAGTATGGTTTAATATCAAAATCTTCCACTAATGTAGAAGGTAACTTATTTTCTGTGTACCAGAGCCTTATACTGTTATGGAAACATTTTAAAATAAATTCTTTACTTAATTGTGCAATCTTGTCACGAGGTAAAGTGGGACCAATATGATAGTAAGTAAAAACCATTTTGGAAATGAACGTCACAAATAAGTATTACAATTATTGAAGCACGGTGGTAAAACACTGAATGATAACAATCTCAGATACCCCGTTTATATATGTGGGCTCTCCCACCTTACCATCAACGTAACAATAAGATCAAGTATCGCCTCGTTAAAAAACTATCCTATTGTTCAGCAGGTAATGGAATAATCGCTACAAGTAGAAACAAGATCCGGTCATAACAAGTTAAAACTCAACATGAAGCAGGTATTCGTTAAATGGTTTGAACATGCAGGAACATGAATATTTTAAGTGAAAATAACTTACGTCTCTCCGTGACATTGGCTCACAAGTCGGGCGGCTTCATATAACTCTTCATCTAGTTCGATTACTTCACAGAGTCTTATAAGTTCCGCATCATAAACATCACAGTTCAGAGAATCCATTGTCAAACGAGGCCGCCTCCCCACATTGAGTTTCTGCGTTAAGTAATTCAATAAAGAGTATACATTTTATAAAACAAAGAGGGTTATTACATATTAACAAATGTAGTGGACCGACTTAACACTTTTCGTCATTTTTAATGTGAAACAATGCAAAAGAATATCTTACAAGGAAATTTACTTAAATCATAAAAAGGAAAGATAAGAAATGTGAAACACTTTAACACTATCCTACTGCTATCGTTAAAAATTATATTTATCACTGTTTCTTATTATCTATAAAATATTTTACACATGTGTCCTTAGAAGCTAATTGTTTTGTAATATTATATACAATATTTCGCGTATTTTGTAATTCCAAGTCGTCTTCCAACGCAAAATACTTCAGTCTGACGTCCGCGTGCTTCCAGTGTTCCGTGGGTGGGATGTTTTTGATTGTTTGCATATCATATATCTCTATTTTAATTAAGTGAGATGAATACGCCCCATCATCTTGTCCAGATGATAAATTAGCCACGCCTTCTGGCGAACTTTTGCTTACATTCGAAGACCGTTTCAAGGTTTTACACTGCTTTTTAGGTCGTTCAAAGAAGCTGTCAATATTATTTCCAGGACGTTTCTTTGCGAGGGCTTGCTTAACTTTGAAACCAGCTGTACCTTCCTCATCGGTTGAATCACCCTGATTTTCCGGGTAGTAATAGTTCTTGAAAGTATTTTCAGAGAACTGAAACAATGAAAGACAATATTTTAAACACTATTAACAATTCTATTAATTAAATACAAAGAACACTAGACGAAACAATATTATAAAAAGGCAATATGGGTTACAGTAATTTAAAAAGAAAAACATACTCACGTCCATTGTTGGATCTGTCTATAAACACTTCACTTTTAAACGCACACTCCACTTCTCTATATACCACACTAGATACAAGGAGCTCTGGTACAGAAGGCTGCCTCTACAGGAATACTTATTCAGCCTCGACTCTCTTTGGCTTTTATACTCGTAATATGGTAGAGAGCAGGGGAACGTACCATAAATCTTGTTTCAACCAGTTCATCTTATACCTGAACGCAAACAATAAACTTTTTGTCATTTTACAATACAATAAACATCTATAATAAAGCAACTAAGTTGTTACAATAAAAAATTCAAGTCACAAGAATTACCGGTGCGTTAGTCTAAAACATGTTTACACCAGTTAATGCTTTGTTAAATATGAATACAAAGTATCATGCCTTGACATGTTCGTCGAAGGATCTCTTTACCTAAAACCCGAATTATTCAAATAAACGGAAACAATAAATATATATTATCTTTAAAAATGCACAAAAGACATTTTTATTCACATAGAATTAGCCTTAAACATGTTTTAACCGGTTCTCAGTTTCTCACGTCTTAACAAGTTTATTGAAAGTATGCATTCTCTTAAACAATACACAAGTCATAAAAAATAATAATAGACATAGGTAAGTAAATTATTCAAAGAAGGTACAATAAATAAAGCAATTAAGCAAAAACGCAACTTCACAAAATTACCGAGGTTTATTCAGATACAAAACATTGAAATATATGTAAAAAAAAAAAGTTTGATAAGATGGGAAATTAACTTTTATTAAGACGTAATCAAAAATTGACTTATTAATCATATGTACAAATTTGGTAATACAACAAAGAGATGTATGATAGAAATAGGTATAAGATATCATAAATATTCGAGAAAAAGAAAGATACGCTAGATAGGATCGTTAAGTTTAGGTATTTGGATAAACTTAAATGTAACTCAGAAGTTCTTAAGTTAAAACGTAATTATAATACATTTCATAAATACCTACATTTATAGAAATAAAAATAAAAGTAGGTGAAACTCAGTTAGGTTTCATAAAGGTAAGTCTAGACTACTTAGGTTAACTAAGAGTAGGTTTTAATTAAATTTGGTTAGGTTACGAATGGAAAAGTTAGGTATTTTAATTAGGTTAGGTTAGGTTAGAATCGCAATCCATATGATCACAAAGTTATACTAAAAATTAATTATAAAATACCTATCAGTATGAGACACAAGGAAAAGGTGTGCATGACACTGCCAGGTAGCTGGGTAGGGTAACAATGGTCTAGCGCCGAGTCCAGATCGAACAATAGAAAGGGTCGGTAATCCTTTTGTGACCGTCGTGCACAAGGTGTATTGTGTAAAGAACGTATTCTGTAAATACTAGAAGGAGGCTTCTGAGAGCGTCGAGACCCAGCGCAATGAATCTAAATGGGGGGCTATTAGTTTTTTTTTTTTTTTTTTTTTTTTTTTTTTTTTTTTTTTTTTTTTTTTTTTTTTTTTTTTAGGTTTAGCAAGACCATGGGTGGGCGGTGGTGGGGTCCTGGGAGCAGGCCCCAGACCCGGGCTGGTAACGGGGGTATCCTACTACTAGCACTAGTATATTCAATCCTTTAGTTCATCACCTTCCGTTTAATAAACGAATAAAAAGAACCAGGATTTAAGACTATGATCAAATGTAACTATTTACAGGTAGCTTTACTTCAGCAAAAAATCTGCATCAGTTTCTGCATAATATAACCTCTCTATTTCCTCTTTAAGCCACATTGTAGCACACACATTATACCTTGTTATACTCAACTTTTATGTACTAAACCTCCTTGATACTGTTAAGAGGGAAAACACCAGACATCATCAAATACAGGTTTTGATACATAAAACTTAGAAAACAGAGCGTAGCTTGGGACAATTCACAGCACGACGCGGTAATGGCGGACGATCCTCTGACAGCTCCACCCGCGCCAACTAGTGATGCGACACCGACCGTAGGGCTTGACACAGCAAGCACCACAATCGGTTATCAATACAGAGATACTCCTCTCTGATCTGAAGCCAAGGGATGACAGAGGTGCCCGTTACTCGTAACATCTCGATTCACCGGTGTATCTTCTAACGCCGTGTCTTGCGTGGGCGACGGTCGCGCGACCGTCGCCGTCGCGTCTCATACTTCCATATCGATAAGGTTTGATTTCGTATGCGTCGCATCGCCGTCGCGCGACCTTCGCGCGATCGTCGCCCACGCAAGCCACGGCGTAAATATCTCGGTGACGAATCAAGGGTCTTAGTCTTAGGGTTCTTGGTTGAGAAGAATAGTGCTTAATATGTCCTTTTGTTTTGTTGCAGGATAGCGAGTGCGCGGTCCCGGTGTTGATCGTGGTCGCGCCGTCGGGGGTCAAAGTATGCGACCCCGAGGATCAGGTAACCTGTCATTTGTTTCATATTATTATTCCCGCCTTTTGAGGTTTTACACTGGAATAAATTATCTACGTTTGTTAAGAGAGATTAAATACTGAACCATGGATGGGGATGTATATGAAATCATGGGAAAGTATAGCAACATAGTGTACAGAATTTTGTACAACATTTTCAGCGTCATTAGCGTGACTGTAAAATGATAACGACATAATAACCAAAAAAATGTTCCTCTCTCTCCGGTTAGACTTACATTTCCAAATGTACATATGATTACATAGAATAGAACAAAATGTACTTTATTTAGCATCAAGTGGGACAAATACACGATAGATACTATACAGATAGTCATACCTATAATTCTTTGATTTCCAGAGTGTGCGCATGTACCACGCGCTGCGGCGCATCTCGTTCGCGACGTGTGAGAGCGCGCGCTCGCTGTTCGCGTTCGTGGCGCGCGAGCGCGCCGAACCGCGCGCCGAACCCTACGCCGAACACGAACCTGCGCCGAGGCACTACTGCCACGCCTTCAGGACCGAGACGCCCGAAAAGGTCAGTAATTTGTGTCAGTAATTTCTGTGCTAAACGGGCTATTTTTATTACGCTCGCTGCTCGCGTTTGTGGTGCGCGAGCGCGCCGAGCCGTTCGGAGAACATGCGCCGACGCTTGAAAGGGTCAGCAGAGACATGTTTATGATCATGTTTTTCTGAGCTAAGCTAGACCAACAGCTGGATCAAGGCAGGAGCAAGGAAACGAAAGAAAATCTATCGAAACCGAAATTACCAAAACATTACGATTTAATGATACATACACAATTTAGAGTCTGTAAGCAAACTGAAACAGTTAATACAAATATTGAATATTCAGTGTTTGACTCAAAAACACGTTTAGGTACGTTTGTTTTCTAATCAACAATCTAACAATATGAAACGTATTAAGGATACATATAAAATAAGGTCTACAATCCCACGAATGTCCGGTTCCGATAAGACGCAGAAGAGTTTATTTAATATAGCTTAAATGTTCCGCTATCGCTAAACTGTACCAAGATCCATGTTAATCGTAGTGAATACAAATTGCCCTTCCTAAACAGTTTGCTCTTGTATAAACTCAGAAGCCAATTCTGTTTCAACAAAAATATATATGTACCTACATACATAGTGTTCACGAACGAACAAGAAGGCAAAATATAAATAAAGAAATGTGTCAGGTTGTTAAAGACATGCTCTCCAAGAGTCAGGCACTGCAGGCAAGGTTGGAATCCCCAATTCTTCCACAAGGTATACAATCGTTTTTGCACATGTCTTGTATCAGTCTATCATAGGAGCCAACAACTAATTACAGGACCGCGTATTTTATAAGTATACTCTGTGTCACCGAAAATCTCTTTTCGGACCAATAAACACTTATTGGTCTCAGTGTCTCTAGACGACTCAACTTTGCATTTGCAACGTTTCTCCTAAAGTAATAGACTCGCTCCAAAATAATACCGGCGTTAGGGTACCTTTCCACCAGAGATTACGTTGCTATGGATGCGTCTGATATTTACCAATCAGCTTAGTCGAACGTCGAACCCGTTCCCACCAGCGCTATGATTTGTAATGTGGAACAATGAACATGATTGGTGGATATCAAACACATCCACGTAGCGCATCTCGTGAAAAGGCACCCTTAGCGTTGAGATGGCCAAGGTCGTATCAAAATAAAATAGAACCTATAGCCAATCCGGAATAGGCCTCATGGTGCATTTCGCGCGTAAGTATCTGTTTTATTCAAATTGGCTGCAGGTATTGCCCACTGAATTCTTGTAAACCTGATTTAGGACTCGCTTGGATACTAGTAAAGTTTGCACGGTTAGTAGAGTGGATACGTTACGTCGACGTTTCTATAATGATTGAGTTAAAATATCTTAATATAATATTTAAACAAGAGAGATTTTCAGAATTTTAAATTGATTGTGGTTGGAATATGATACGAGTATGAGTATGAGAAAAACACTGTGATTCTTGTCCTAAGTCATTTAGTTTTTATATCATAATTATGTTTAGGTGTCACTTTCACACTGTGACATACTGGCTAAAGCGTGACGGATACTTTATCTACATATTAAATAACTGATAACGGCATGTACATGCCGACGTATTACGCTTCCTATTTTATCACTTATCTAATACATAGGTTTGTAGATATGGTATCCGTCACGCTTTGGCCAGTATGTCACAGTGTGAGAGTGACAGATGTCTTATCTACGTGGATAAGTGATAAAATTGGGAGCATAATACGCCGAAAGGTCTACAGATTCAATAGTTTTGGTTTTCAAGCTTAATTTTAAGCAATAGAGTAGGTACAGTTGACAGAATAAATAGTCCTATTTCAATTCAGCTGCCAGATGACAAGATAGCAAAAGTTATGTTTAAAAATCCATTGCAAGCCATAGCTGATATGGTGTTTGCAAAAAGGTATTACAAACCGCTAATCTCCTCTCATTTGCGGTCTTCTTACTTAGCTCCTAGAGATATTCATTTCTAAATACAACCGCTGAGATTCTAACTTGCCTTGTTGCCTCGAGTGTGTGCAATTCAGACTTGTGCTAACGCCAAGTCGGAGAAGTTAGCATGTGTCATGTGTGATTAGGGTTACATAACCAGATAAATAGTATGAGAGTTAACTGTTATTAAATGTTGTTACTTGTGTATTTTAATACAGAATGAAAAAAAAAAATGTCAGAATAGTATTAGATTGTCCAACAGTCGATCTTCTTTCGTGAAATTGTCTTTGTTACGTTATCGAAATTTTGTGAATAATTAAAAGGGCACTATTACCTATTTAATTTTTCTGTTTTAAAAACTAGTTTATTCGATACCCCTGGGTGTGTAGCCGAATGGGACAAACGCTCACGAAACGCTCATGAAACGAAATGCTCGTAGATGTCTACCTCTATCGCTCCTGCGTATTGGCGCGGCAGAGCCAGACTACCTTTCGCGACGTTTCGTTTTCGTTTCGCGTCGCCGAAATGCCATTCGGCTTCGACAACTGGACAGTTTCCTATTTACCATTTGATTCGCCAATTTCAATGCAGGTTGAACGCCTGTTAAATAACCACGAAGCCTATTTCCGCAACAAAGTCCTGACAAATCGCCGGCTCCTAATCACGCGGCTAATTCGGTGCTAAATCCGTGCGGTCTGGCGCAATCCCGCACGAAATTCACGCGGTTTTGGCAATTTGGCGCTGGACGGCGGTATATTGGGCAAAAATTCACAATATTTGTTCATAATTTTGTGTTACTTTAAACCTGGCTACTGTAAGTAGAAATGCATACCTAAATACTACATCAATTAAAAAATAATAACTTGAGTTCATATCGAATTCTGATGCCTGATAGCCATCAAAACCTTAGGGTATCTATTTTTAGAATGTTACATTTAAATAATGTTGTTAAGTAAGTTTAATTATTTACATTACGTGAATTATTATTACATTGTCAATTTGATTGACAGTACCAGGTTGCCTGCGCAACTTTCACTAAGACCAGTCTTCAATCAAATTGGCTAACGCAGAGTCCTTATCCAAGCATTCTCAGAATTCCGATAATTTGCGGCTTTCCGAATCAGAAGGGCCTTTATGCTGTCTTGAATCTTAAACCACTCTAGATCCCTGCCGTATTAACATGCTTCATTTGCCATAGAAGTCACTTTGACGCTTACTGTGAAAAGGTTCTACAGTGGCCCAAGAGTTAAATTGACTGTAAAATACGGACGTTTTCATACGAAATTAAAGGAGAAATTCGTCTTTATTGCAGATGAAGCATAAGGAGCTGTTAGGTATGGAACGCCGCACGGAGACGGTCAAATCGTGACGCGTCCCGCGACGCAAGCGCATCAAATCGATTGCTTTTGATGTCGCCCTTCAATTGCTATCCATGCTTTGTGTGTTTTTGTAGTTATTGGTCGGAATCTGTAGTTATTACTAAACAATATTATTGATTGGTCATTAAAACAAAAAATAAATATTGATAGTGACATTAGTGACCATTGGCCTTTTAAGTACCTGATTCTTGAATTGCACCTAGAGGATCTTTATTAATTTTGAGTCTCTTCTTCCTCCTACCCTTATCCCACGTTATGTGGGGTCGGTACAACTTGTCTTCTTCCTCTTTCATTCTTCTCTATCTTTTGTAATAACAGCACTCACTTCATTCTTTCTCATATCTTCTATCACATGATCCATCTATCCTTGTCTGGATTTACTTACCCCTCCCGCTCCATCCCCCAACATTTATCTCTAAACTTATTTTGCCTATATGATATTCATGCCTTCTTTACTAACTTTGGGTATTGAGAATTTATTTTCCGCCAAATGTATCTGTGTTCTGATTTTCTTATTCTTCACGAGACGAGATAAAACAATGTTAATGCCAATAAGCCGATAAAAATGAAGTAATTCTTCTCCAACGATCGATGGCTACTAATTAATGTATCTTGCCCGTGATCGAAGCGTAGAAAGCTTTTTGGTAGCCGTTCAGTTCGCGAATTGCATCGGTATGCGACTTTCGTGTGCGCGTGACCTTGCGCGGCGCGCTGGGAGGGGGAGGGAGGGAGGGTATTCCGAGGGAAGATTGTTATAGAAAGCACTTAGATTGTCTAATGTAGAGCGCTTTGGAGAACTTCAAAGGCGAGTTAGTAATTTGAAAATTGGAAAGAAAACCAACGCACCCTGCGTTGAGGTAATTTAGAAGCACAGAAAAGCTCGGGTAACTTCGAAAGGAGAATCTTGATATGATGGAAATAATGAAGATTTTATGTGACTTTCGAAATTAGATGATTCGATCGAAATTACCCCAATTCACCCTACTTCATACTTTAGCAACACTTGCGCTATTTTTTAACTTCTTGGGCAAGGCAAGTAAGGCATTTTACTGACTGTTATATATAAGTATCTAGTCTTGAACCATTTACAAAATTACCCGGCCTTCCCAGGCTATCTCAATTTTAAAATATCAAGAAAACTGTAAACGCAGCACAGTTATAGCTAATATTCGTTTCAAAATGAGAGTAGGGTACTCGTAAAAAAGCTTAAAACCTTTGAAGGATAAAGGCCTTTACAAAGTTTATGGACTCTGTCTGATCCAATAAAAATGAATAAACTTTTCCAAAGTTGCATAACAAACTTGCAGCTTGCAACAACTGCAGAAATACCACCAAAGGTCACATTATATCATTTGTATATCCAAGTTCATCGACCTTATAAATTAAAAAAATAGCAATACACAGGTGCTCGTGTTACCATTGTGCGCGGGCGCAAGCATGAAGGCTCGGAACGAGTTTGTGTCGCCTTGCTTACTTTGCTCAAATGCTCAGTTAGCTTCCAACCGTCGGAGCGGACGGACGTACTGCGTGATCGCGAGTGTCAGTTCCATAGGTGGTGTTTTGTTCAGTGATAAATGTAGTGCTACCATGTTTACTTACCGTGGGAGCTAGCTCTGGTATGCGGCCTTTTGTGTGAGTGGGAATGTTAATTGTTAACCCTTTTAATGTATAATTTATTAATGGTTTATCATTTTCGGTTTGCGTGTTTTTTGCTTTGTCCATTCATGAATAAATGGAATTTGATAAACGAGTTCGGAGAGGAATGCTTTAGAGTGTCCGACGTTTTTTCTTGTATCTACATCTCATTTTTACAAAATATTGTTTCAGTGTATCGGTAGAACACAGAAATTCAGACTTGCCTGATCAAATCTACCAACAAATAAAAATTACACATTATTAGTTTTAAAGTATTATATAGCCGCAAATACACAACTGAAGGTATATCTGAGGCCTGAACCTCAAGCCAGGCACTCACAGGTTCGGTTAGTACTAAAACTTTGCAATTATCTAACCTTCGGCAAAAGCAGGATACAGCTATAAGTTAGACTGAGAAAGTAACCTATAAAAACTATTGCCATCTCGTTCTAGTAGATATCTGTTTCCTTCTCTTGCCAGACGCAATAGGTGCTAGGTCAGACCGCAGACAGAATGTTGCAGGCATTCTCTGAATGCTTTGAGTTGCAACAACTGGTCAAGTAGCAAAAACGGTTCTTATTCAAGGGCTATTGTAGATTTATGTTGTATGAATACTAAAGATTCAACATTGAGTAATTATCCTATTCAATAGAACCAAGTTTTGCAATTAAAGTTTTTGCGACATCAATAATAACGTACATCATTTAAGCATGATGAAGAAGTTAACAATGAAATTAACCATGAACTGACAAAAACAAAACCAAGTCGAGGTTCACAAAAAAGGTCTCCCACAAAATAGATAAGATTAAGATCTCAACCACCTATATGCACATAAGATTTGTCTGGTGGTGAGACAAATCATTCCCTGATAGAAGCTAGATAATGTCTTAAGGTTCTTCTTCTTATAAGTTTCACTTCCCCTAGTATGATGTTCGAGATTACATTATGTCATTAACATATTTTATACAATATTCATTGTATCAGAATACTTAACAAAATAATGTCTGAAACTTTCTTCACTTTCTTCCCAACATTAAAAACAACTTACGCAGAACCGCTCGGAGCTTTCCGAAAGGAAGTAATTACAATACGTGACAAGCGTGGCCCCCTTCTTGTGTATGGTTAATTTGTGCATGACCTTACCACGAACCTGCATCGAAAACTACCCTTATTGCAGTGTCTGTAAAGACTACCAAGTGTGGGAATAACAAATAGGGGGACACGTGTTAATTAGAACTCCATTTGTTTTGTTAATCATCATCAACTTTAGAAACAAAGTTTTAGAATACGTTACTGGATACACAGAAAATGACATCCATTGTATAGAGAAAGACATAACATGCATACATTTTCCATGACAATTTTCTATTAAGTATAACCACAAAATTAAAATTTTGAAAGAACCTCCGACCGCGACATAGTAGAGCGATTTTCATGAAACATGGCTAAGAACACTCCCGACTAACTCAGCTTTCAGACAAAAAAAAAACGAAATCTAGCTCAGTTCATCCGTTCGGGAGCTACGATGCCACAGACAGACACTCACACAGACAGACGAACAGACAGACAGACAGACACGTCAAACTTATAACACCCCGTTGATTTTGCGTCGGGGGTTAAAAAAAACCTAAAACGTCAATAACTCTCCTGAGTTACAGGCTCAGGAATAGAAAAAAAGAAAACATAAAAAAAGAGACTAAAAATAAATTGCCAGATATGTTTCCGTGTTAGTTAAAAGGCTATAAAAAAGGATAGGTTCGGGTGGTCGGATCTACCTGATCCTACTGCTCTTTTAATTATGGCTCGCTCGACCACTGGATTTGGCTTTGGTTTACTTTCGGCATGTTTAATTTTTTTGGATTTTACGATTTGACAATGAGGCGTATTGTTCATTTAATGGTTTGAGTACATATTTGCAAAGTAAGCTGGGCCAGATTAACAAAATTCCTATACAATGTTAGAAAGTATATGTTTTTATTTTATGATGGGTCGTACCTACTCGTGGCACTTGGAGTAATTTGTGTTGCATATTTTTTGTTAGAAAATACTCGTGTGCGTGTATAATTTCAAATAAATATGTACGGTCAGCCAAGAAAGTGGTTTACCACTTCGACTCTATTTTAAACACATAAGGTCGAAAAGTGATAAATAACTTTTTTGGCTGACTGTACCTAGTTTCAAATCACATTTTAAGGTTTCCAACCTTTGTAGGTTTGCCTCTTTCTACTTAACAATAGTCTGACACTCAATCTTTACTAAAATAATATATCTGATACATTCCGAATACCTAGTTTCTTGCCAGTATCTGTTTACGCAGGTATTTGAATAGTACGTAGATTATCCACTCCGTAAGCCGGTCCTAAGTCCTTATTAAGTTATTATTTTACGGTACAATTAATCATTTATTTTTCTCATTCATCAACATCATTATGCCTTTCTTAGTTAATTAAAAGGCGCATCCCTTTCAGCGCGTGTCTAAAGACAACCACCGTCGTCCCCTGGTCCCCTGGTACCAAACCCATTGTCTCCACACAATGTCTGTCTGTCTCGTGGTCAGATGGACATTTCATTCAGACCCTTTGTTTGAGGCTTTCGCGATATTACTGTTCATTGACAGGGATTGAAACAATGACTTGTTTTGTTGATTATTTTGTGTTCATTGACAGAGCTTGGATCTTTTGTTTGTGCAGGAAACCCACATGCTCAAGCCTGTAATAAATAGTACTGGACAAAAGTACACACACACAAGTACAGTGTCCGTGTCACTAGTCTTCTGAAGGCAGTAAAAGTAAAGATATGTCTTAGATGACATGTAAATAATTGCCGATCAAATCGAAGCTGAGATAAACAATAATGTTTTGATTGTGATTTCAGCTTTCAAAGTTGTTAAAAAACAGACATCAGCAAAAAATATGCCAAAACAACTTTAAATGCTGTAAGAGAAAGAGGATCACTTCATTAGTTCTCGTATCGTGGTTTGCAATCAACATGCAGAAAACAACCATAAATTGTTCATACATGAAAGTCACCTAACTCTATAAGAACATCATAAAAAAAAACATCTTTATTTCAGACCAAGGTCCATACAGTGAGCAAATACATTTTTAAAAACTTATTCTAATTCTAATTCTGATTGATATAGGTACAATAAGAACGATACAGGAGGAAAACAAGGCCGCCATGAGAATACTTTAAGATAATAGCCCATAACTGTATTCAATGCTCTAAACCATAAACAATATCGGTTAGAAGCGGCGGTATGCAAAGCATGAAGTTCTCTTGAGAACTAAGCTATACAAACAAACTACATATACACATTACACATCAAGCAGCCACTATCAAACTGGTTCTAGTGCAAGAAGAGACAAAATAGGTAGCTAATAAACTACATTTCAAGAAGGAAACATTTTTTAAATATTTTTTTACAATGCACCAACAACGCATGGATGATTTTTTTGACATGGGCAAAATTATCATTGTTGAATTTGGCACATATCTGCAACGAGAGTAAACACGAAACTTAAAAAAAAACTTTTTAGGTATTTTTTTACAGTTCGGTTACGACAAAGAAAATAAGGCCTCCAGCGCTCACTATTACCATCGACCCGGCAATTAGAGAGTTATCCTTCAGGATTAGGCACGCGTCTTCAGGAATGCTAATTTCGTAACTTGCTAAGTCGTTCTAAGTATATTGAAATATCCTCTTATAAGTTAATAGTTTTTGCCCTCGGCTTCGCTGCCGTGTCACGCCTATCTCATGTAATTCGAAAAACATAGTTTTGAGTAAAATCAGTTTAAAGTTTTTTTTGGTAATTCGATCTGCATTCAATACTGGTGTGGAAATATAAAGAAAAAACTACACAGTTACATTGTAGTAAGTGTAATGCTGATGTAGATGCACAAAAAAAACATATTTTTTGGATATATTTAAAATTATAGGCTATATAGTAGTTAGGCACGACAGGCTCCCCATACAAAGTCTGTTTTGCGACGTCTTGTAACTCAAGTTACAGTAGTTTGGCACGACACGTTAACTAAAATATTTTTCTCAGTTGGCTTAGATACAAGTTTATTGTTGTAGTAATGTTGTAATTCAATCAATTAATAATTATACATCGTGTTTTTTTCGTTTCCCGTTAAATTCAACACATAGTTAGGCCCATTAACAGAAAACACGCAGTATATAAAAAATAAATTATTTTTCGTTTTCATACATAATAAATTAATTAATTCGTGTTAATTGTCTGACCGCACATGTCAAAACAAATAACATTAGAAAGTGGTAAATGTTGAACCACCCGTGTTCAGTAATTTAATTATTTTTTGTGAATAAGAGTTAACACAGCAGTTTTTTAAAAAAATGTATTTGACCTAATAAACAAACCTTCCCTTAAAGTTGTCGGAATTCAATAAAAGCACGTTGTATATAGTATTTGAATGTTTGATCAGATAACTATATAGGTATGTAATCTAGATCACATCTAGATCTAGCCTTAATATGATGTTAAATTTATATTTATTACGTTCTTATAAATTACGGCATAAACTTAACAAAGGATTGTACTACTGACCTAAATTGTAGATAAACAATGCACCTTTTTTGTTAGCAGGTTGACCCAAATCTTTTGTTATCTATCCGTACTATTGTTTAGCGAAATATGGGTCAGTGACCTCCTTATTACTACTGGCCTAGTAACCCACATTCAACAATACAATGGGATGGATAGATAATAAAGAAAGGAGCAATGACTCGTAAGCTGTTGCATTTTTTGTCCTGTTCCAGTTTTTGTTTGCATGTTCTCTTGCTTAGCTAACAATACACAATGTAGGTTAGTTCTTTACAATTTAGGTCAAGTAATCCTTTGTTTAGTGCATACCTTAAAATTTAGGTGCAGGTAAGGAACGTAATTGCGCTTGTATGCCGGCCGTGAAAAGGTACCATTCTGTCGGTTCTCGGTACAACGAGCCGTTTATTATAAAATAAAGATTAGTATAGAAATGACTCTTAACACCCGACACACCATTCTGTTGGCTTCTAAATACAAGGACAATATATGTTAAATATGGCTATGACTTGAGTTATTGCCTGAGCTATAGATGCAGTGTTCTCAGTACAGTTTTCTATGTCTGTGTATAAAGGCAAAGTCTTCTATGACTGCCTGCCTATAATATAAGACTAAGTCTGTCGTGCCTAAGTACTGTAACTGAGTTCCAATTTGCTCGATGCGTAAAAGGCGTGTCGTGGCTATCTACTGTAACTGTTAGTTACGGGAGATAGCCACAGCTCACTAGTTTAGGCAAAACGGAGTTACACGAGATTTAGTGACAAGACTCATAAAATGAGGAATTAAACTTGTTAAGAGATTTATGACATAGGTTTTTTTTCACTTGGTAGGTAAAGACTTTCATAAAAAAACACGAATTAAACTTGTTACTTTCCCGTATATCATGTAACTCAAGGACATTACAAATGACATACCAAGTATGACTAATAACGGCAATTTTATCTGCCACAATAAAAAGGAATTAAGACACAAGCAGCAACATCATAAAAATTCAGAAATCTAGCAAGTTAAAAGTATGAATAAATCAATATGAAGCAAACCTAGAGTAGTTTTACAATTACAGAAATTGTACCAATTAAACCAAACGTTCGCTTGGCTATGTAATATAAATAAGTCAGTTAATTTCAAACATCAAATCTAACTTAAACTCTTAATATCAACGCTGTGTCTGTAAAGTTTCACCAGCGATGTTGTATAAGATGGCCAGGGCAGTAAAATTACCGCTAATTACACTGTAATGTTACACCGAAATGTGATAATCACTGCGATTGAGCTTCCCCGAACACAGGCTCCGGCAATTAATGTGGAAAAAGTTATTCCGAATATGCGTCGGTAAAAGTTGGCGCGATTGTATCGGTTTGTACTCCAGTGGATGGAGGACAGGGCCAGGCCAGTGAGAAGAAGGTTGGCCAAAGAGAGTATTAGGCAATTTTTTAATGTCAAATATTTAAAAATCTGTGGCGACCCTAAAAATATCTGGAACATATTGAAGAAAGGTACAACTCATGTCATATCTGTTTATGGCTGTTGATGTCCAGTCGTTGGGTTTTGTTGTAATGAAGATGAACCTAAGTTTTTGCAACTTCAAATATAAATATTGATGCGTCTCAAAATATGGCCCCATCTATTGAGACGCTAGAATTGTTTTCCGAAATTTATATTTACGATTTCAATATTATGCTAAAATGTTGTCACCTAGTGTTACTCTACGTAGCATCATTTGTAAGCCTATTCATCAGTTTCCAATCATATGTTTGTTTATTTACACATTTATATTTTGATTGTTTACATTCACAGGACGAGTGTACTATGATATGACACCAGCAAGATCAACATTATCTGAACTTCCTATCATGTTGATTTGATAAACACTAATTTACTATTGTCTTGCAAGTCCATAAGGAAAAGACAAACAAAACATGAATGCAATGTGTTGTGTAAACATAGTAACACACTATCATATCGCACTCGCTGGTAACTGACGTTTCATAAAAGATATTGCTAATCCTATTATACATAGTTCATAAGGTCGTTTGTCGGTGTAGACTTGTAGAGTAAATAGTTCGGTTGAAGTCCTTCTTGACTGGAGTATGCAAAGTTTTCGGGCAGTCAGATCCGAGCGGTATTTTCGGCGATCGGTATTCGTTGGAATGAATTAGCGGATTTTCGCAGTCGTAAATAACACCCAGGACTTCAAGTCTTCGAGGCCAAGTGGATTACAAAGTGGAGATAAATTTCAGTCAGTTCCATGTTGGGATTTAAAATTAAATTTAAAGAAGAAAAGTCATAATTTTCAAATCAGATTTAAATCATAAAAGTTTATCTCAAGACTGAGACAAAAACTTTATTTCTCATGAACACTGTTTTTAGACTTATTTCTTTATCATACCGTTGCTTTAAGATTTTTTTAAACTCTTAGATATCAATGATATGTAAAACTTTTGACCCGAACACCAAAACTTTTCCCACAACCTGAAATCACCTGGTACCCACAAATCGGTCCCAGCGTCCTTCGCTGACAGATACGAGTTGCCGCCATTTCTCTCCGACGATTGAACGGTGGTCCCACCGGCCGCTAATTGTGCTCAGGAATGCTTGCAAGGTGAAAGGTTAGCAGAGACTGTGGCCGCGTAATTGCCTTCGACGACGTTGTGAAGTTTTTCATTGTGAAGGAGTGTGGTAAATTTGTAAAATATTACCGGCAGTTTTTTTTAGTTTCGTGGATTCAAAAACGATTCAAAATCATTTCGTACTATACTATGCTACACTTAAATTTTTGGCAGATTGCGTTAAAGCAAAAAAAAAACACTGAAATATCGTAACTCTGTTAAATAAAACCCTATTATACAACGTTCCAAAATTAATATGTTGGCTATTGTACCTACTGTGTCGGATCGGGTCAATGTTTTGGTGCTTAACATAAAATGTTTACCTGATACTACAATAAACATTATTTCAGCAAACATGCAATTACAAAGCAAGCAATACAGCAAATGTAATTTAAACTACAATTTAAATGCTATCAGAACCCAAACCACAAACTCTAGTAAAATTAAGCTACAAGCTCGTTAAATTCCTCGCCCGGAGTAAGCGTTACAAATTGTGTTTATTTATTTACCTAAAACTACTTTTACACATTTTTGCACCTTGTACCATCGCTATAAAGGGTAAAAGTGTATAGATATTTTTGTCGTGGACTGCCAGCAGGGAACCGGATATTTACACGGCAGTAAAGGGTATTTTTACCGTCTTTGATCCCGGTTTATAGATATCTTCCCGGCAATTATATGTGGACGCACCGGTTTGACCGCCGATTAGTGTTTGGTGATTAATACAGTTCGATTCCCTTTTCTTAGTTTGATAACACACTTAATGTTGGACGTTAATAGTGTTACTATTTTAAGAGGTAAACATTTGTTGGCGACAGCTGGCGCGATGCCGCTCAAGACCGAGCAAAGAGACTTCTCTTGTGTTGGACGCCAAAACTCATTTTGGGTTATCGCGCCAGCTGAGTAAAGTTTTGACAGACTTACTCATTGACAGAACTCTGTCATAGCTCAATATTGTATTTTTTTTTATATTGAGCAGGTTCCTGGATGGTTTATACTTATAAATTACAAATTATCTAATATGACACTTTCCCAAACCATCCTTACCAAAACATCGACCGTCCCTCAAATTTGATTCGGAATTCCACGATATATCCTCATCCGAAATACTTTTATGAGCAACCCTCGCCCGGCGCCCGGCCCATCGAATCCGCGCCATTTTTTACCGACTTCCATTCCGATTCAAATAGGACAATGCGTTTAACGGAACGGCTGGGTTTCCTTGCTGATAAACACTGGATTGGGTTCTGCGGAATTGGGTTGCTAAGATAAGTGGGTCATAGTCATGCTACAGATATAGCCTCAGTTTTGAGAGGTCCGAGCAAAACTGTTCGCGGCCGTATGAGATCAGTTCCGTGTTGCAAATGTATTTTTTGAGCCCGAAAACTGCCTTAACTAAAGAAATGACATTTCTATTGCTGTGTTAATTGCCAATCTTCTTGATAAAAAAATAAAAACGATTTTAATGTTCTAATTGAGATAAGAATGCAACGCTGATAAAGTTACTAATTTGGATACATCCGATTCGAACCCGTATACTTGGTTTGGGAGTATCACATTGTACTTGTCGCTAAAATACCAATGCTTAATCCAAATTCCTTGATATCATGTTATTTATATTAATTATTAATAACTTTGATTAAAACATTCCAATCTTCGAGAGAGATTCCAACAGAGACCAACCACGCAAAAGGTCAATTCCCCATGACCCGCTTTCCATTCAACGGACAGGAGTCTTTTATTGAAAACCCATCTTAATACTGCATCGGCTTTGTCCTCGGCGACGGCAGCAGCGGGTTGGCGCGCAAATATTTTATTATCTCCAATCGGGAGGCGCTTGGCATTCCGGTCCGCACCAGATATAAATTTCGCTCGTGCCGTGGATGGCCGAATAATATGGAAAGAGTTGGGTGTGTGGCAATTTAAAAGACCTAAGTCAATCCAACTTTATACGAGTGACACATCTTTTGAAATGAGCTGGAATTTATCATTTCGGTTACAAGTCGCGTATCTGATGGTGTATTGGGTTATTATTCAACGCAGTACAAATCGTAGCTTTATTATCCGTATGTTTGATACGAGTGTGTAATTCGATTACACGTTTTATGAGTGTTGAGTGGGAAAAGTCGATCTTTTATTAATGAAGACAGTAAACACAGAAGTTACGAAATGGGTAAACGGTTTAGTCGATATAACCATGGGATTCATTGGAAGATTCAAAACAATGTCACTTGTGATTTGTTTTGTAATTTACTTTAGTCAAGGTCTCCATTCTTAGTGTACCAAGATAAACAAAAAGTGATAGAACAACCAAGTTTATATTTACATGTTTGGAAATGTGTTTAAAAAAAATAAACAACTATAGATGTTTAGTCCCAGATCATTGAAAATGCAACAAATGCGGACTATAGAGTCATAAGCAGCATCAATAGGAGAGGATGAAACAACGCATCAAAAGTATCTGATATCCTGGATAACTTTTATAAATATGTACCTATAAATAAATCTGTATAGTTCTCGGTAAGAATATTCCCCTTTTTGATCAGCCGTTATTGAATGGTAGTTATACCTCTGTTTTGATTCTTCTGTAGCGTTATTTGTCCCGCTACTTTCTTGCTTACTGTCTTGTACAACCATCTGTTTTCTGCATCTCCGTTTAAAAAAATATGTCGTCTCGCCGCGCAGACTTTTATTATTTATACTCCTTTCTCCGTCATGTACTCGTATGTTAATCGCGCGATTGATATATTGCCTGCGCGGCTGATCGTGACAATGTGTTGTGACTTTAAAATTTAATGTCAACGATGTGACCTTGTTTCTGATGTTATGAACTACTGATGTTTGGAGCTCTTGCTGCTTTAGGACCTCAATTAATACTACTTCAAGTGGGTGCATGAAGACTAATTGTCCTAAATTAATGTTGTGTTGTTATTGTTTAGCCAAAGTATGTGTTCCGTCGAGGAACAGAGATTTTTAGTTTTAATTTCTTTTCTTGATATAGTTAAATAGTTATTTCATTTTCATACATACAAGGCAACACAATTTAGAAAGAATACTTTTTCCGTGTATATGTAGCACAGTTTTTTGAAGCTGGCAATTACAGAAGTCCCAAAGCGACTTTCCGGTGCGCCACCACCACGCCACCTGGCGGGTGTAAGAAAAAACTCTCTCTTCGACCGTGCGAGCGCCATGATCTGCGCTCCCGTTATTACGAATTAAAAATAGTTATCGGTGCACCGGCGCGACACAAACGTGAAAATTGACATTTTAAGTGATATTCCGACCAGTGACCTAAGCTTCCGTTTATATGTGACAATCGTTTTAGTGTGAGGATTTTCCCAAAGTGTTTCCACGTGGCCCCACAAGCGCCTCTGGACAAATGTAAGTAGCCTCACCAATTAAACGCCGCTACATATAGTTTTTTGATCCGTTCGATCCGGATTTTTCTTTCTCACGTTGTGTTGCCCGTGTATTTTGCGGTATTACGTACCCATCATTCCAATTACATACGTTTGTAGTTCAATTTTTCATTGTAATTTCCGCCATCTTTGCTCACGGCAAAATGGTACCGAATCCTACAGACGGTGTCGAAACCGACACATCGTGTATGACACAAGATGTATTCGAGCGAGATCTAATTCTCGACGAATTAAAACGAACATTACAGTTCGCAGCAACGAATATAGAACAATTTCGTTCAAGAACTTCCGATTTAACAGCGCACCAGCGAAAGTTTACCAAAATTCAAACTAAGATCGAAAAGGCATTAATTAAGTCTAATAGCTTCAACAAAGAAGCCAACATTAAGATTCGAAATGATTTCAACGATTTATATTACGCGATAGTTACGCATTTAAATAACCTAAAGGAGGTAGATGTAGAAAAGCGGCGAGCGAGCCGCATTCCTGTGCCTAGCCAACACGACACGTTTATGAACGACCGTCGAAACTTGCCTAAATTGTCGCTTCCTGAATTTCACGGTGAACCTACTGGCTGGCCCGCCTTTTTCGACTTATTTCAATCGTTGGTCCACAACAACAATGCCTACACTGACGCGGAAAAGTTTAGGTATTTACTACTTTCGGTTAAAAACGAACCATTTAATTTAATTAAATCAATTCCCATAACGGAAAGTAATTATTCAATTGCGATCGATGTTCTAAAATCCCGTTATGACAACAAACGCATTATTGCGTCACAACATCTAGATAAATTATTCGATATCGATTCTTGTTCCGCGCGCTCATCAGTTGTTGCTATGCGAAATTTGCTTAATGTTTACCACGAAAATATTAAAGCACTTGAAGTTTTGGAGTTTCCGGTTAAAGAATGGGACTTCGTTCTGTTAAATTTATTATTACGTAAAATTCCCGTTAATACGCGAAAAGAATATGAACGTTCTTTAACCAACCCAAGTGAAATACCTAAAGTCCAAACCTTAATAACATTCTTAGAGCGCGAACTTACGGCGGAACAGATGATTACAGTTTCCCATATACAGTCCACAAAAAATAATTCCTTAAGTACAACAAATAAAAATAATTTAATTTCAAATCAAATTACACCTAAACGGGTTTTAATTACGAATACTGTAACATGTCAGAAACTTGCTTCCATGTTTCATCATATGCAAGCATAATAATTATATTTTTTGTTTAGTTGATTAAATTCCTGTTTCGGTCTCACGATAATTAAAATTTTGTTTAGTCTCAAGTAAATCATATTTTAGAAATACGAGATGGAGAGCTTGGAGATTTATAGTGAACCAAAATATTTAGATGCTTATTTGTAGCCCAATTTGAGTCTTGTTTCAAAGTCATAAAGGTTTTGTAGTAGGGATTTTAAGAAATGCTGCCTGGTCAAATTCAAATCAACAGGAAGATGTGTCAAATTTCAAACTGTACAATTAAATGATACTAGCCAATAAAAACAAATTTAAGCCATATTGAACCATATTACAAAGAGCGTTGATTGAGACAATTTTTAAAGCATGTGCAAATGGAAAAAAGTCTAGTGAGCCAATCCTGTGTCGAAACATGTGGAAAAAAACTTAGTTCGGCCACGCCCTATGAGTAGATCAAATTGGACCTTATTCTGATCAGGAAATAAAACATGTTTTATTTAAATATTGTATGAAATTATGAATTTCAGCGTTGGTTAAGAAATACCAATCAGGAGTGAGGAAGTGAGAGCTAGTGGGGATTTCAGAGTCTTGGAAGGGATGTTTGAAATGGGATGCAAGGCATTGCATGGGATTCATTCATTGGCATTCGGGATTGAGAGAGCCTTCTGCTCGACCGTCAGACTGGTTCTATTTAGGTTTATTTGGGTAAATCTAGATTACCTATATTGTGCCCTAGCCTAGATTTTGCTAGTATTTCATGATACTGGTATAGTTTGGGTTGGAGGATAATATAGAGTATTATGTTAATAAGCGTATTTTTCAGTGTTTTAATTGGTGTAAATATTAGTGTTTTTATTGTTTTGGAGCTTGATCACTGCTAGTATTATAAAGTGTACTAGTAGAGTTTATAGTTGTAGAACAATAGTGTTGCTAAAGTTTTAAAGTTTGGTTAGATTTGTGAGTGTTTCTTATTAGTTAAAGAGTTAATTGTGTTTTAATGTGTGAAATGTTTTAGCTTGGATTGCTTTAGTGGTATTTTACGCTAGAATAATCTTTGTTGAAGGATTTCATATATTACTTAGATTTGTTAGTTAATTAATAACTTTTGTAAATAATAATTGGGGTAGATTATTTTAGTAGGATGAACTGGTCTGATATTTTGCAGTTCTTTGGAGGGATAGGGCGGGTAACCTAACGGTGTTCAACTATAGCCCTAGTCAACCAAGGGACATTTCTTGGGTTATTTTAGTAGAGTCCAAGTGAGCTCTTGGCAGTTTCCTGCGTTTATTAAGACAGGATTTTGCTCCTGGAATCTGGACGATTTGAGTTGTTATCTAAACTTCTTAAATTTGCCAGGTTCTTGTCCAACTTTCCTATTTAACATTACCCGTCTGGCTGACTTCTTGCTGTCCCAATCCCTAGTGTGAGAACCAGCCCACGTGAAGAAATAGGGTGTCAGGTCAAAGGGTTATTCTTCGCCCGTCTTAGTTAGCTTTAGCTAGAGATTTTCCATTGCACTTTCGGAAAATCACGCGAGTAAATTAAATGTGCGATCCGGATCGCTAGTTTGCTAATATGTCGGTAGAGTAGATGGTTAGTTTAGCTGTTAGGGCTAGGATTTTGTTTGGTATAGGAAATATTAGAATTAAAATTGTTTTCTCCTTTTCAAGTCTTTATTCATTTTCTAGAAAGTTCAATTATACATTTTTAACACGGGATTTGGTTACTTAATATGTTAGACTTTAACTGTGTGAGTGAATTTATAAATTAAAATTAAATAAATAAATTTTGTACATTTGTACATAGATTGAGTGAGTCCTACGGTAGGCTCAGGAAGGCTTACATTTAATGATATTCAATTATTGAATTGGGATTAGTAGGGCTTATAGGAATTTATATTAACTATGTTTATTTATGACAATTGACAAACTCGACATATACATTTATGACTTTATATATATTTTTGATCCCTTGTATACCTACTGGTAGTAAATAAATTTATTGTGAGGAAATTAAAAATAAATAGCTCACAATATAATGTAAGATTGTAAATTCATTTTGTTTTTTAAAATAAAAATGTTTATTTTAATTAGCTTGTCCCTCAGCAGTTTGTCTGTCTATTCTGTTATCTATGAACCTGTGACTTTTACATAATGGCTTTCAAATATAAAGTCATATTATTCCAAATACCTATCATAAATGATTTGTCTAGACTGGATCGAGGCAGAAAGTTGCAAGATCGTGGTTTATTTTGGTCCGAAAGGTGATACAAAATGACTACATTAACAGTTTGGATAATATTATTTTGATAAATACCTACAAAAAACA